>NC_047112.1:468799-768799 GCF_902500255.1 Thalassophryne amazonica | reverse complement strand
AGAAAGAGTTACATTGTGTGTTTGTGGACTTAGAAAAAGCTTATAATAGGGTGCCAAGAGAAGAGTTGTGGCATTGTATGAGGAAGTCTGGAGTGGCAGAGAAGTATGTTAGGGTAGTGCAGGACATGTACAAAAATAGTGTGACAGCGGTGAGATGCGCAGTCGGAATGACAGACTCATTCAAGGTGGAGGTGGGATTACACCAAGGATCAGCTCTGAGTCCTTTCTTGTTTGCAGTGGTGATGGACAGGTTGACAGATGAGATCAGACAGGAGTCCCCATGGACTATGATGTTTGCAGATGACATTGTGATCTGTAGTGAGAGTAGAGAGCAAGTTGAGTCTAGTCTGGAGAAGTGGAGATATGCTTTGGAGAGAAGGGGAATGAAAGTCAGTAGAAGCAAGACTGAGTCCATGTGTGTGAATGAGAGGGAGCCCAGTGGAATAGTGCAGTTACAAGGAGTAGAAGTGGTGAAAGTAGATGAGTTTAAATATTTGGGGTCAACTGTTCAAAGTAATGGCGAGTGTGGTAGAGAGGTGAAGAAGAGAGTGCAGGCAGGGTGGAGTGGGTGGAGAAAGGTGGCAGGAATGATTTGTGACTGAAGAATATCAGCAAGAGTGAAGGGGAAAGTTTACAAAACAGTAGTGAGACCAGCTATGTTGTATGGTTTAGAGACAGTGGCACTAACAAAAAGACAGGAGGCAGAGCTGGACGTGGCAGAGCTGAAAATGTTGAGATTCTCTTTGGGAGTGACAAGAATGGACAAGATTAGGAATGAACATATCAGAGGGACAGCTCAGGTGGGACGATCTGGAGACAAAGTCAGAGAGGCGAGATTGAGATGGTTTGGACATGTGCAGAGGAGGCACCCAGGGTATATAGGGAGAAGGATGCTGAGGATGGAGCCACCAGGCAGGAGGAGAAGAGGGAGACCAAAGAGGAGGTTCATGGATGTGCTGAGAGAGGACATGCAGGTGGTTGGTGTGACAGAAGAAGATATAGCGGACAGGGTGAGATGGAAACGAATGATCTGCTGTGGCGACCCCTAACGGGTACAGCCGAAAGACAAAGAAGAAGAAGAGCATGCCATAGGTATTAAAGGCACTGCGCTGCGGTGGTTTGAATCATATTTATCTAATAGATTACAATTTGTTCATGTAAATGGGGAGTCTTCTTCACAGACTAAGGTTAATTATGGAGTTCCACAAGGTTTTGTGCTAGGACCAATTTTATTCACTTTATACATGCTTCCCTTAGGCAGTATTATTAGAAAACATTGCTTAAATTTTAATTGTTACACAGATGATACCCAGCTTTATCTATTCATGAAGCCAGAGGACACACACCAATTAGTTAAACTGCACAATAGGTGCTAATTAGAGCTATTGTTTAGTCACTAGCCTATAGCAGTCTGCCTCTTGGTAGGAGGGGTCTGGTTAGGTTTAAAACTCCAGCTTTTGTGACTTCTTCTCTACAAGAGTCAAGACAGAGGTCAGACCACCAGAGCAAGAATTTTAGCTGAGGAAGCTTCTGCGATTTGAAGCGAAACGTCCTCGCGTCACGCAACCCAGTCCAGTCGAAGATTCAAGCTTCTCTACTATGGAAACCACCTGGACAACTGAGAGCCTACACAGAATCATTAGTGATTGATCTCTGCTCTCGTCCACAGCATGTCTTTTTCCTGATTCTCTCCCCTCAGTCCCATCCAGTCCCAACAGAAGACTGCCCCTCCCTGAGCCTGGTTCTGCTGGAGGTTTCTTCCTGTTAAAAGGGAGTTTTTCCTTCCCAGTGTCGCCAAGTGCTTGCTCACAGGGGGTCGTTTTGACCGTTGGGGTTTTTCTGTAATTATTGTATTGGCTTTTGCCTTACAATATAAAGCGCCTTGGGGCAACTGTTTGTTGTGATTTGGCACTATATGAATAAAATTGATTTGATTTGATTCTATATGTGTGTTTTTGTTTTTGCTTGTGTTTATCCTGTGTAAGTGTGTGTGTTTTTCCTGTGTCTCTCTGTGTTTTTGTGTCTGTATGTGTTTATCCTGTGTGTGTTTATCTTGTGTGAGTGTGTTTATCCTGTGTGTGTTTATCCTGTGTGTGTGTGTATTTATCTCTGTGTGTGATTATTCTGTGTGTGTGTGTTTATCTTGTGTGAGTGTGTTTATCCTGTGTGTTTATCTTGTGTGAGTGTGTTTATCCTGTGTGTTTATTTTATATGTGTTTATCCTGTGTGTGTTTCTCTTGTGTGAATGTGTTTATCCTGTGTGTTTATTTTACGTGTGTTTATCCTGTGTGTTTATCTTGTGTGAGTGTGTTTATCCTGTGTTTGTTTTTATCCTGTGTCTGTGTGTTTGTTTGTGTCTGTGTGTATTTATGTGTTTATCTTTCCTATGTGTTTTTGTTGTGTCTGTGTGTGTTTATCCTGTGTGTGTGTGTGTGTTTATCCTATGTGTGTCTGAGTGTTTGCTCGTGTCTGTGTGTGTTTATCCTGTGTGTGTCTTTATCCTGTCTCTGTGCGTGTTTTTACTGTTTGTTTATCCTGTGTGTGTGTCTGTGTGTTTGTGTCTGTGTGTTTTCCTGTGTGTGTGTGTTTATCCTGTGAGTGTCTGTGTGTTTGTGTCTGTGTGGCTGTGTTTATCTTGTGTGTGTGCGTGTTTATCCTGTGTGTGTATATGTGTTTGTTTTGTCTGTGTTTATCCAGTGTGTGTGTTTATCCTGTGTGTCTGTCTGTGTTTTTGTGTCTCTGTGTGTGTTTGATTGTGCCTGTGTGTGTTAATCCTGTGTCTGTGTTTGGTTATCCTGTGTCTGTGTGTGTTTATCCCGTGTGTGTCTGTGGTTATCCTGTTTCTGTGTGTTTATCCTGTGTGTGTGTGTGTGTGTGTGTGTGTGTGTGTGTTTATCCTATGTGTGTCTGAGTGTTTGCTCGTGTCTGTGTGTGTTTATCCTGTGTGTGTCTTTATCCTGTCTCTGTGCATGTTTTTACTGTGTTTGTTTATCCTGTGTGTGTGTCTGTGTCTGTGTGTGTTTTCCTGTGTGTGTGTTTATCCTGTGAGCGTCTGTGTGTTTGTGTCTGTGTGTGGCTGTGTTTATCTTGTGTGTGTGCGTGTTTATCCTGTGTGTGTATGTGTGTTTGTTTTGTCTGTTTATCCAGTGTGTGTGTTTATCCTGTGTGTCTGTCTGTGTTTTTGTGTCTCTGTGTGTGTTTGATTATCCTGTGTGTGTCTATGTGTTTGTTTGTATGTGTGCATTTTTATCCTGTATGTGTGTCTGTATTTGTTTGTCTGTGTTTATCCTGTGCGTGTGTGTCTGTATGTATTTATCCTGTGTGTGTTTGTTTATCCTGTGTGTGTGTTTATCCTGTGTCTGTGTTTGGTTATCCTGTGTCTGTGTGTGTTTATCCTGTGTGTGTCCGTGTTTATCCTGTTTCTGTGTGTTTATTCTGTGTCTGTGTGTGTTTATCGTGTGTGTGTGTCTGTGTTTATCATGTGGCTCTGTCTGTGTGTGTTTATCCTGTGTGTGCTTGTGTGTTTGATTGTGCCTGTGTGTGTTAATCCTGTGTCTGTGTTTGGTTATCCTGTGTCTGTGTGTGTTTATCCCGTGTGTGTCTGTGGTTATCCTGTTTCTGTGTGTTTATCCTGTGTCTGTGTTTGTCATGTGTCTGTGTTTATCCCGTCTGTGTCTGTGCTGATCCTGTGTGTGTCTGTATTTATCCTGTCTGTGTTTATCCTGTGTGTGCTTTTGTGTTTATCATGTGTCTGTATTTATCCTGTGTGTGTGTGTCTGTGTTTATCCTGTGTCTGTTTCTCCTGTGTGTGTGTGTGTCTCTTCATGTGTTATGTTTGTATGTTGGAGTTTGTTGTCTGAAAAATAATAAATTTACTTTTAAAGAAAAAATAAAGGTGTGTTTTAAAGCTCCTCCTATCCAGTTAACTGTAGTCTCGTTTGGGGGTGGGCGCTAAAGGGGTCAAATATGACGCACAAGACATAAGCCACGGCATTTTCAATGGATTTTTGGGCAAATTACATGCAAAGTGAAAATGCAAAGAATAAGTAAGGATGTGGTGGAAAGTGGGCGTGTGTTGCGGTTTGTTTATGACTCAGAACTCAAACGTGTTGAGGCAGTTTTGCAGGTAAAAGAACGGAGCTACTTAGCTGTGCAGGCTAACACTTACCAACATGACGTCTCCCACTCACTTCATCTTCTCTTCTCCACTGAGAACTGGAAAAATAAAATACTTTTTGCGACTCTTTCGGTGATTGTGTCAGGATTTGGTATGTGTTCTGTTTTAGTTTACTTTTGTGTGATCTGTCGTTTCTCTTGCTGTTTCTTTCTGCTTGGGTTTTCTCTGTCTCTTTCTCTCTTGTCTCTCTCATGGTGCTTGGTGGTGGTTGTCTAACCACACCCTGTTCTTGATTTGCAGCTCGTCACCTGGGTGTATTTAAGACTTCAGTGTGCCAGATCGATGTGCCTTGTGCCTTCTTTCCAGCTCTCTCTTGTATTTTTTGCCTTGCCTCATTTTTTGCCTCATGGTGTTTTTGATCACCTGCTTGCTTTCCTCGACCACACCTCCAGCCTGATGATTATTGTACTCTGCTCCTGTTTGACTGCTTTACCGTGTACCGACCCCAGCTAACAAACTCAATAAACGATTTCAACCTACAGAGCTGTAAGTTTGTGTCCAGCCAGCTTTAATGTCCAAGTCTGATCGATTGTAGCTGAAAACAAAACAGTACACCATTTTTCCATGTGAACTTATGCTGTGTATAATTGTGCAGGTCCCCATAAGCGGTCAAATCCCGTGTATCACACAGGGTTCGAACGAGCTAACGCTGCCCTATTGAAGCCGTTAACTCATTTTAAGTTGTTACATGTCATCAGTTCAAATTCTCTCCAGTCATCAGAACCCAAGTTATTATTGCTGCTATCGTGAATAATTACATGAATTCACCATCATCAGTCTTCTCACTTCTTATTTGCTGCTCAGTGTTTCAATCAGACCAGTATCCTTTTACAAGCCATCTGATGTTGGAGTTTATACTCACGGACCGACCTCTCAATACAATTTCAACACCCCCCCCCCCCCCCAGTAAAAGGAAAAAGTTCGGGATAATACTTGTTGGGGGTTCCACTATTAGCGGGAAATGAACGTAAGAGCGAACAGTGACTGTGTGCTGATTTGCACAAGTTTTATACCGAGTGCCCTTCTTGATGCAATTCCATGTTACACAGAGAACGGGCAGGCTGCTTGGCTACCACCCCTGCTATTGATTACTTATTGATTAATCTGTTGCCATGAGCAGTCTGGGGCGACGCCACAGTGACTTACCAGTTCTTTCTCCTCATGGGTCTTGATGGCATCCTCCTCCACAGAATGCTCCTCACAGCTCCCAAATACAACCAGCAGCCAGCAGGTGGAGCAGAAGAGCAACATCCTGTGGGACGGCATGGTGCTGATGATGGACCCGGCCGGTCCTGCACTTAAAATCACTTTCAATGTCCATACAAACTGACAACCTGAGGACGAGGAGCAATTAGAGCCTCAGTGTGTTGCTCAAAGGCACCATGGCACAGAGCAGAGAAATGAATTTAATGCTCGGCCCTGCACGGTGCCCAACTCAGCAAAAGTTAAGCTTGATGGAACAGTCACAGGGTGGCACAGTGGCTTAGTGGTTAGCACTGTTGCCTCACAGCAAGAAAGTCATGGGATTGATTCCCACCTGTGGCCTTTCTGTGTGGAGTTTGTGTTCTTCCCGTGTCTGTGTGGGTTCCCTCTGGGTGCTCCGGCTTCCTCCCACATCCAAAGACATGCAGGTTAGGTGGACTGGAAACTGTTTGTTTGTCTGTGTGTGTCCCTGCGGCAGACTGGCTTCCTGTCCAGGGTGAAGCCGCCTCATCACCCTGCTTGCTCATGGGCTGGGGAAGGTGCCAACCTCACTCCTTTGCAGCACCTTGATATGACTGATGTTAGTATTTGGCATTGTGTAGTGTTTTATCAGAACTTTATCGTTCCCATTTTTTCCACCTACATCTAAAAAACATCATCCCCGAATGAAAAACGCTGGAACAAACAAACAAAGAAAGTGATTCTTACTTTTACTTTGATTTTTATTTCACTGCAGACAGAATGAACTCGAGATATTTCATGTTTTTATTTCCTGGCTAACTTCATTCATTTGTTCATTTTCATCCATTCCTGCATTTCAGAAGCAAATTCCAAAAAAAGTTGGGATGCAAAAACATTTTCCACTTTCTTGATGCTGTCAAATACTCATAACATTTAAAAGATGTTTTTGTGTTGAGGACACCAAGCACTTCAGGTGTTATTTTGTCCTATTCTTCCTGCAAACGTGTCTTAAGGTGTCCAACAGTCGTCATTGTTCAGTTTCCTTTTCAAAATTCTCCACACGTTCTCTGTTGGGGACAGGTGCCAATCCAGGACCCGCCCCCTCTTCCTCTGCAGCCGTGTCTTTGTAATGTGTGCAGAATGTGATCTCTGTTGTCTTGCTATAAAATGCATGGATGTCCCTGGAAAAGACGACATCTTGAAGGCACCATGTGTTGCTCTTAAATCTCGGTGTACTTTTCTGGATTAATGCTGACATCATAGAGTGTAACTGACCTTTGACAAGGACACAACCCCGGACCATGACAGACCCTGAATTTGGACTTGTTGCTGGTAACAGTCTCGGTGGTTCTTTTTAGTCTCCACCAACAGCTCTTTCTGCTGGCTGAGTAGAAGTCAAATGTGAATTTGCACTGGCTCATTTAACTAAGGAAACAGTGAGAGGAATGTGTGATAGTGTGACAGTGTTGTTTTGGGGATGGTTGCTCACTGAATTATATTTACTGTTGTACATCAAATATGATTAAAATGATGCACAGCTACGAGTCTTTTAAGTCTTCTCACCAGTTTGAACCTTTTTCTTTTCATTCATTTTCAGCTGCTTGAGTGTCCTTTTTCAGGTGCAGGATTCCATCTAAATGAAAAGTAAGTTAATTTAAGTTCATTCTATCAGTTTTCACCTGTAATAATGTACTTCTGATTAAATATTAAATAAGTATAGACAAACCAAACATATGCATTGACTCAAGCAGCGATTTTCTCCAATGATGTTTCTCACTCCGTTGCAGTGTGGCACTGAACTTCTTTTTAATCACTTGACATGGCGAATCCTAGTGTCGGTGCTCTGTCACACTAGAGTATAAATGCGTACAAATCACACAAACTTTAAAAACAAACAGAATTCAAGCTGCATTCATACGGGATAGACATTCGTACAGCCGTGTCCGAATACCTAGAATGTGGTACGAAGCCGGCTCGAATATTCGCGTAATAGGAGTGCAGCAGCACCCGAATCCAGGTCGACTACCCAGAGTGCAGGTCGAATGTGGACATAAACCTTCCCCAACGAAAACATAAAAACAGAATGAAATAAAAAAGAAAAGGAATAAAAACAACACAGCACAAAACCCCACAATGCCGGCACCTGAGGTCTGTGTGGAAAGTTGATAAAACTGCTGATGACATTTGGTGCAGATATCTAACTGGCCAACAGGGAAGGGTGGAGAACAGCTACACAGTTGTGCCAGATTTAAGGGGAAAAAAAGAAAAATAAACAACTTTGGAAGCATCATCACCACAAACCACTGCAAAGCAACCAAATATAGCGCTCTTTGTGCTCTCAAATCCAAAACGTGGTGCTGCTTTTACGCAGCGCTTCTTTGCAAAAAATTTCAAATAAAATTAAATGAAACGGCCACACTGGCCAGTTTTGTTGGTGTGCTCCTCTCCAGCGGGAGCTGATCCATGTGTATGTATGTGTGTGTGTGTCGGCGTTTGCGCATTTGGAGTCCAGAGTGCAGATGGCCCCCTTTTCACCCTCTCCAGTTTCCTCTTCCTCAGCGGGGGCACACATTCAACATGTCATCCTTTATTTTCTTGTATTTTAAACTTTTTAAATGTCAAAGTCAAACATGGCACATGATGCACAGCATCACAGTGACAGCCCGGTCAGCCGGCTCTGAGTCGCACTGCCTCTGACACAGCACCTGTGATCGCGGTATAATGTCCAGAATGAGCATGTAATCATTGTCAGTCCACCTCATGTGTCAAAGGATTAATCTGTATTGTCATGTTATAATGGCTATGAGACCACGTCCAGATGGCTGCAGTGTGCGTCAAAGCATCATGGAGACACACTGACGTGCTGTGACACATGGTGTAGTCAGTGTGATTGTGCAATGTTTACATCTTGTGCATATAACGATTGTGTGCCACAGACTTTGCACATTACAGTATTTCCTTTGTGCACTCTGAACAGGATGGAGGGGGGGTGGGGGTGGAAGTCTGGTTCATTGGAGGCACTGAATGCTGGTGGGTTGTCATTCATGATGCCAGTTCATATGCCACTCAAGTGAGCAGGCACATAGCAGCATGACCACCATAAGAATATTCCCCATTCGTGCTGTGGTGTGATGGGGTTATAAAGCTGCCTTATGAACTCAGAATAAACCCATTCTGACTTGAGTGTTCTGGAACCAAAAACTCGAGTTTCTCATAATAAATCAACTGATTGTCTTATGGGTCAGTGCCGTGTGCAGCCGCTGGGGGGCGACTGACGAACAAGTTTTACTGTCATGTGACAGGTCTGCATAAACCTAAAAAAACAAAACAAAACAAAACAAAAACAGAAAGAAAGTTTATTGGATTCAGGTGATCTATCTGAGCTCCCAGAACAACAACCAAAAGTGTCTGCAGGACCCAGACCGGGCGTGATGTGGTTTGAGTCATTTTTCTCCTGAAATTTTAGAGAAATCAGCAGAAAAGTCACCTGAACGAATCACGCTATTTATGAGAAAGCAGCCACGCATGCGCTTTCCGGGTGCACGATAGGATTCCGGAGAAAGAACACCCGGGAAACAAACTGCACAGGAGGAGGAGACTGCGGGGGATTCTCCGAAACGTCCCACGTGGGAACACCGGCGTCTGCTGCGCTCTCAGCCAATGACGACACACGACGGGGGCTCCATGACCAATGAGAGCGCGCGGGGGCCGGACGCGTGTCGAACATAAAACCAGACAGTTTCGGTTCACACAGAGAAATCGTGATCTGACAGCGGCGAGTTGTTCCGTGAAGGACTCGACTCGGACTTGTCCTCTCTCACGGACCTGTGGACTCTTATTATCCTGGATCTTGTGTAACATTTGACTGACTTCAGCATGACTCTGGAAGAGCTGGTTGGATGCAACCGCACCGACAAAAAGTAAGTTTCACGCGTCCATTGTTTCATGTCGTGCGTAATTACGCACCGGGACGCGTTCTCTTCTCCTGTTTCCGCCGTGTGTGTCGACGTGCTGCTGATGTGTGTGTGTGTGTGTGTGTGTGTGTGTGTGTGTGTGTGTGTGTGTGTGTGTGTGTGTGTGTGTGTGTCCGTCCAGGATGGACTCGGCGGCCCAGGCTCTGGAGGAGCTGCTGGTCGCGGCTCAGGGCCAGGACTGTCTCACGGTGGGAGTCTACGAATCAGCCAAACTCATGAACGTGTAAGTAGCCTTTCCCCGTGAAGCTCACGTACTGAGAGGAACCTGACGCACGGCGTTAATCCGGATCTGCGTGCGCCCCACAGGGACCCGGACAGCGTGGTTCTATGCGTCCTGGCCACGGATGCGGAGGACGAGGACGACATCGCGTTGCAGATCCACTTCACGCTGCTGCAGGCCTTCTGCTGCGACAACGACATCAACATCCTGCGGCTGAACGGCGTGCGCCGCCTAGGGGCGCTGCTGGGGAACCTCAGCGGGGACAGCAACGAGCCCCTCGACCTGCACTGCATCCTGGTCACGGTGAGTCCAGAAAACAGCTTCTTTTAAATGCATAAAACCCCCTATGGGCTCAATTTTGACTTTTGGACCGCGTGCTGTGTTCCAGAACCCTCCGTGCAGGTCACTGCACTGCCAGGCCCTGCAGGACATCAGCACCTTCTGTGAGGAGAGCCGCTGTGGGAACCAGTGGGTTCCCAGCCTCCAGCTGCAGGATCGCTGAGAAAAACCAAGTGCAACCGCTGCAGAGCAGCGAGCACAGAGGAAACAAACGGCCACAGTCCGCTGGACTATGAATGGCATTTGAAGAACGGAGTGGACGGACCAGACTGGACCACCATTCTGCCAGCAGCAGATTTTCTGGAGGAGGTGTGGCTTCCAGTGCTGGGCGGGTTCTGCCAGACTGGTGGCTTCCTGTGAGTGAGGAAGGATCTGAACTTACAGTTCTGATTTCTAATGATCTGAACCTGAGTGAACACATGAACTAATGGATGCATGAATCAAGGACAGGACACATGGAGTAGTTAACACATGGACAGGTGAATCAATTAATCCATGAACCAGTGGACAGGCGAATCAGTTAATACACAAACACACATGAATCTGTTATCACATGAAACATTGGACTCTATTCACCATGAGCCGAAACATGGATGAACTAATTAACCCATCAGACAGTGAACACATTAATCATAAACAGAGGTCATAATATTTACAGCCATGTGACTAAAATAAATGACTGCGTGACAAGACCTTGATGTGTGACTGTTTCATTCAGGTTTATCTGAGCTTTGCTTCACCTTAATGATACAGGATGATGACAGTTTCAAGGCCATCGGGAATCGTGAAGACTTTGCATTTGTCTGTCTGTGCTCAGCATCAGTTCAGTCCTCTTACTACCAGAGTCTTCAAATTCACAGGGAACATTCTTGGGACACAGACCTTGGACAGGTTCAAAGATGTCCAACTTTGACCTATTTTAAGAGGTTACGATGTTGCATTCTGTTCCTATTTTTATGGTATAATCTCACAGACGTTAGCATGGTGACATCACTTCCTGGTATCGCTAGCTGCTAACTTTGCTTCATTTTTGGCTAAATTTAACACCTTTATCATATGTAAAATCTGGGGAGAAATAAACACTTCTAAAAGTGGAAACACTGTTTTTGTAACCTGATAACTGTGGAATGATTTACAACACTTCTAGAGGACGTTAGCGTGGTAACGTCACTTCATGGTATTCCTAGCTGCTAACGGCTTTGTGTTTAAATATAACCTTTTTATCACATGTAAAATCTGGGGAGAAATAAACACTTCTAAAAGTGGAAACACTGTTTTTGAAACCTGATAACTGTGGAACGATTTACAACACTTCTAGAGGACATTAGCGTGGTGATGTCACTTCCTGGTATAGCTAGCTATGTTATGTATATAGCTAGCAATATTTTACATATATTATGTAAAATCTGGTGAGAAATAAACACTTCTAAAAGTGGAGACACTGTTTTTGTAACCTGATAACTGTGGAGCCATTTACAAGACATCTAGAGGACATTAGCGTGGTGATGTCACTTCCTGGTATAGTTAGCTGCTAACGGCTTTGTTTGTGTTTAAATATAACCTTTTTGTCACATATTATGTAAAATCTGGCAAGAAATAAACACTTCTAAAAGTGGAAACACTGTTTTTGAAACCTGATCACACCCCTGAAGTGATTTACAAGACCGCTCTCACCTGAAATATTCTGCAGATATATCCTCATCGGATCAAAGTCTGCACAAGCCCTCCTCACCAGATGAGAGATTGTAGTCAGAAATTGGTGGCTTTCAGACTACATGGCTTAAGCAGACCACCTAATCACGATCTCTGCGTGATTTTCAGACTACATGGGCTAAGCAGACAGACGGCCCCAGGATCAGAGAGGAGCGAGCGGATATGTCACCTCTCTGCAGGAATCAACCCCTAATCACAACTCCTGGAATTCCCTTCAAACATGGTCATTTTCACTCTCAAAGTGGTGTTTTAATTTAATTCAACAACCCAAAAACAACTTGAATGACTTCAGTACTTTAAATAGGACTTAAAGTAAACCTGCATTGAAATAAATGCAGTCAGATCTTTGGACCAAAAAATGACATATTTACACATAAGATCCTTCTGAATGTAGTAAAGTAAATATGCAAGCTCAGATCTGTCATTCAATGGAGAAATCTTCATTTAAAAATGACAAATTTACAGCTAAAATTTAGTCCTCCACAAAACTGTCATCACATCCCGGACGCTGCCGAGACAATTTCAATTCAATTTTCAATTTATTTCCTTTATATAGCACCAAATCACAACAGAGTTGCCTCAAGGCGCTTCACACAGGTAAGGTCTAACCTTACTAACCCCCAGAGCAACAGTGTTAAGGAAAAACTCCCTCTGAGGAAGAAACCTCAAGCAGACCAGACTCAAAGGGGTGACCCTCTGCTTGGGCCATAATACAGACACAAATTGCAGAACAATTCATGGACGAATATACAAGAATTGCTGTTGGTGCACAGGACAGGAGGATCGCCAACACAAACACAACTCCCATCTCTGGATGGAGCTGCACCTTAAACAGAGAGAAAAAACAGAATCAGGGAAAAGACGTCTGGGAAAAGACCCTATCCCAGCATGCATTGCACACGCCAACTGTAATTTGTGGATTTACGTCAGTTTGCATCTGCACCTTTTTCTTGTCTTATACGGAAGGATCTATTTTTTTTAAAACTTCACATTGTCTTGCGGCACGTTTGGTGAGTACACATTTCTTTTATTTGTGCTTGAAAATTATTTTGGGGGACTTTTTCATACACCTGTTTGATTGAGTGGTGTCGCATTGAAAATCTACTGTCTTTCGCCTCCGGTGTTACCATCACGGGGTACGGAGGCGGGACCCGCAAAGAATCCAAGTCATTAAAAAGATATAAACCTCTGTCAGTGGCCACGGAGCTCTGCGGCTCCGATTACTGAGACGTGCAGCGCTGCGGAAAGTCTGTCCCTGCAGCAACAGGTGTCACCGGCCGCTCCGCATCAAAACAGCGAGCGTAGTCTCTGGACTTGTGCCAAGTTGGCTGCACCTCCATTCAGTAGACAGGGATGTGGTGCCGGCTGCACAACAGACACGAGGGCGATGACAGTGGCCCGCTTCGGCGTTTACCGAGCACGCAGACTCAGTAAGCGCAGCGGAGGCAGAGAGTGAGGCGTCGGGGAAAAACGTCGCCTGCTGTCGATGTCGCTGCTGATCTGAGCATGCAGAGCTGTATCTCACATTCATTGCAGCTTACTTTTGGATGCTGAAACCAGGATGTGTATAACAGTAACATTACTAACAGATAAAATCAATTTCAATGCGGGATCAGACTGAAGGCGGGAGCGCTCCATCTTCTGCCGAACGTCACTGCAATGACCCGGATGTACAAACAGTTTTCGCTGAGGGCCAAATTTTAGCTGCAAATTTGTCATTTTTAAATGAAGATTTCTCCGCTGAATTACAAATTTGGGCTTGCAGATTTACTTTACTGCATTCACAAGGGTCTTATAAATACATATCAGCTATTCTGTCAGAATGCTCGTAGCACGGGCCGAGGGGGAGGATTAGCAGCAATCTTCCATTCCAGCTTATTAATTAATCAAAAACCCAGACAGAGCTTTAATTCATTTGAAAGCTTGACTCTTAGTCTTGTCCATCCAAATTGGAAGTCCCAAAAAACAGTTTTTTTTGTTATTATCTATCGTCCACCTGGTCATTACTGTGAGTTTCTCTGTGAATTTTCAGACCTTTTGTCTGACTTAGTGCTTAGCTCAGATAAGATAATTATAGTGGGCGATTTTAACATCCACACAGATGCTGAGAATGACAGCCTCAACACTGCATTTAATCTATTATTAGACTCTATTGGCTTTGCTCAAAAAGTAAATGAGTCCACCCACCACTTTAATCATATCTTAGATCTTGTTTTGACTTATGGTATGGAAATTGAAGACTTAACAGTATTCCCTGAAAACCCCATTCTGTCTGATCATTTCTTAATAACATTTACATTTACTCTGATGGACTACCCAGCAGTGGGGAATAAGTTTCATTACAGTAGAAGTCTTTCAGAAAGCGCTGTAACTAGGTTTAAGGATATGGTTCCTTCTTTGTTATGTTCTCCAATGCCATATACCAACACAGTGCAGAGTAGCTACCTAAACTCTGTGAGTGAGATAGATTATCTCGTCAATAGTTTTACATCCTCATTTGGCACAACTTTGGATGCTGTAGCTCCTCTGAAAAACCAGAAAGCGGTTCCAAAACAAAACAATTTATTTTTTTACCCTCTTTGGTGCATAACAATGTGTACAAACTAAACAGCGTCTTTCTGGTGGAGTGACTGTTGGCACGCCCGTAAGGATCAAAGCTCGGCGCTCCTGGACCCACTACCACCGCCAAACACCCCCCAGGTGGATACGACAAACTGACTCTCTGTGAAGCAAAGAAGAGGTGAGGTAAGTCAGCAGTTACAACAATATTTTTCAAAAGACACACGCTATCAGCAACACATTCAGGTCTGTATCTTTTTTAACTTTATGCAAATGAGCAGCTTCTCACAACAGGTGGAGGATCACTCATCCGCACGCCACAGCAGTGAGAAGCAAGCTGCACAATTCTCATCACAATTCAAGTATACTGTGTAACAAAACACCAAGTTACTATCAACAATTAGTCAAACACTTAATTACCTTTAATGTGTGCTGACAGCATGTGTCCTCACCCTTCCTTGCTTCACGGGCTCGATGTGTCAACCCCAGGCGCGGTCCTCAGCGTCTCACAAACGAACATCACAAGGTCGAGTTCCCGGCAGTTCTGCTTGAATCACACATGACTTAAATGCAGAACGCCATCCAATTATCTGCTTCAGCTGAAAGTCTTTAAGGTTGCATGTGAGCACCAGTCACAGGTGCTACACATGATGTTGATGAGGGTGAGGATTCTTCAGCCAGCACCTTCTCCACAGACAAATCAGTTCTCATGCCACCTGAAGAGCAAAGAAAAGAAAAGAACACCAAAACATCCAGCCACACCCCCCAACACACAACAGTACCCCCCCATCAACGGGAAGCCTCCCGGCGACCGAACAGACCAGGCCCGAGAACAGCACCTCCCTCCGGGGTCCACGTCAGGAAGCAGACAGCACCACGCTCCTAAGGTCCACCACAGACAGCAGGACAGGCACCGCAGCTGGAAGGCCGGCTGGAATCAACAAAAGCCCCAAAACATTCCCCAGTACAATTCAACACACAGAAAAAAAACATAAAACCCACCCAAAACCTCCCCAGGGGACCGTCCCATCAAACCCCGGGAAGAAAAGAAAAACTCCCAAACGCAAAAACCCAACACAGCCCCACAAACACAATTGCATAAAAGAAAAATAACAAACAACCCCCCCAGAATGACCTGCAGAGCCCAACCCCCCCCAGAAGGCCTTCATCGCCAGTTCCAGGAGGAACAGCCAGAACCATAATCCCACAAAGGTCCCCAGGTGTACATGGAGCAAAACGGCACCCCCCAGGGGACCGTACCATCAACCCCAGGAGGTACCCTCCCCACAACCCCGGAACGCCAGACCTGGTCACACTTGGCTAGTTGGCCCCAAGCCAATTCCCCCCCAGAGGACCGTCCCATCAACCCTGGAGGTGGAACCCGGAAGGAAACAGAACAAAATCAAAAATCAACCCCCGGAGGACTACCAAAAACAACCCCGGGGGGATATAAAACGACCGTAAACCCTGTTACCGTCCCCGGCACCCCGAAAGACCCCGGGTCCCTCCCAGAGCCCCTCGGCGGCTCAACTTTGGTGAACGGCTCAAAACATTAAGCCGGAGAAGGGAACAGGAAAAAACTAACCCAGATCCAACCCCAAGGCGCAGCGGAGAACCGGAAATACGTCCGGTGCCCCAACTCGACCATATCCCAGCCTCTCGGGAGGGGTGGAACTACTGAAATGGCGAACGGCAACAGATTGGCCCACCCCTCCAACTGAGGTAAGTCACCGCTGCACCACACCCCGGCAACACCAATGACGAACGGTACAAAGGCTTACCGAGGCTGGAGTGGAACCGGGCCCTAACCAAACCAAGAAAAACGCCTCTAACACCCCCCCCCCCCCCCCCCCCCCCAGGTGCAGAGGTCTTCTGAGAATGCTCAGTGTGACCAACCTGCACCACCCCACAACCCACAAGACAGACGGTCTTGGGGCAAGTGAGGTTGGGGTTAGGGATGTAGAGAAATAAAAAACAACAAAATAAAACGACCCAACAACCCAAACAGATAATACCTAAAAACACATAAAAATTAACAATGACATGAGTCCAGGCGGACTTCTAACCGCCTAACAGTCACTTCACCAGACAATTATAACCCCTATTTAAAGAAAACAAAACATTTACCCGTGCTAGATTTTTTCTTTTTTTTTTTATGTGTGTTATGTTGCCTGTCCCAGAACACTTGGAGACACGTCACCATTATTTCTCTTGACGCTTACATGTCGGGGCAATACAGTAATCTCTGCTCGTCCGAGCTGCATGGGCTCGTCAACAGGAGGAGCCAGAGGTCCCGTCGGAGGAGCTTCAGTGGGGCGAAGAAGAGGCGGCCCAGATTTGTGTCGGGAAAAGCCCCGAGACGAAAAAACCCGCTCTGATGGCCGCCCTCTCTCGCGTCCACGCTCCTTCATCCGATCGTCTAGACGAATCACCAACAATATTAGCTCATCTAAATCACCTGGCTCGTCACGGACTGCCGGCTCGTCCTTCAATGACTCATTTAAACCTTCCACAAACATTCCTCGTAAAGCTGCGGCGCTCCAACCTGACTGAGTAGAAACCAGAGAACATTGCATCACCACACAAGGCTCCGGACGACAAACAATCAGTTTGGATGCCGAATCTCTGGGTGACGGAGTTATCTGCACTAGTATCGATGGTGCCGCAGCTGGAGCAGCAGGAAGCGGAACGGCTTGCGCTGCAAGCTCCGTAACACGGTCGTCTGTTTGTTTAATTTGGTTTGCGAGATGCTGTAATTGCTCCCATTTTTTCTCCAAGTGTTCTTGAACTTTTTCGGCAAAAGGAACCGCCTCTGCCGCTGGGTCCATTATGGAATGGCCGGGAACTTGGTGCGGACCAAGGTAGCTTAGCCGCCGTTAGTTCCCCCCTGGCAGATCCCGAGCAGCCGGGAAAGCAGGCCGACTGGGTGACTGTGAGGAGGAAGCGTAGCCCTAAACAGAAGCCCCGTGTACACCGCCAACCCGTTCACATCTTTAACCGTTTTTCCCCACTCGACGATACACCCGCCGAGGATCAAACTCTGGTTATTGGCGACTCTGTTTTGAGAAATGTGAAGTTAGCGACACCAGCAACCATAGTCAATTGTCTTCCGGGGGCCAGAGCAGGCGACATTGAAGGAAATTTGAAACTGCTGGCTAAGGCTAAGCGTAAATTTGGTAAGATTGTAATTCACGTCGGCAGTAATGACACCCGGTTACGCCAATCGGAGGTCACTAAAATTAACATTGAATCGGTGTGTAACTTTGCAAAAACAATGTCGGACTCTGTAGTTTTCTCTGGGCCCCTCCCCAATCAGACCGGGAGTGACATGTTTAGCCGCATGTTCTCCTTGAATTGCTGGCTGTCTGAGTGGTGTCCAAAAAATGAGGTGGGCTTCATAGATAATTGGCAAAGCTTCTGGGGAAAACCTGGTCTTGTTAGGAGAGACGGCAGCCATCCCACTTTGGATGGAGCAGCTCTCATTTCTAGAAATCTGGCCAATTTTCTTAAATCCTCCAAACCGTGACTATCCAGGGTTGGGACCAGGAAGCAGAGTTGTAGTCTTACACACCTCTCTGCAGCTTCTCTCCCCCTGCCATCCCCTCATTACCCCATCCCCGTAGAGACGGTGTCTGCTCCCAGACTACCAATAACCAGCAAAAATCTATTTAAGCATAAAAATTCAAAAAGAAAAAATAATATAGCACCTTCAACTGCACCACAGACTAAAACAGTTAAATGTGGTCTATTAAACATTAGGTCTCTCTCTTCTAAGTCCCTGTTGGTAAATGATATAATAATTGATCAACATATTGATTTATTCTGCCTAACAGAAACCTGGTTACAGCAGGATGAATATGTTAGTTTAAATGAGTCAACACCCCCGAGTCACACTAACTGTCAGAATGCTCGTAGCACGGGCCGGGGTGGAGGATTAGCAGCAATCTTCCATTCCAGCTTATTAATTAATCCAAAACCCAGACAGAGCTTTAATTCATTTGAAAGCTTGTCTCTTAGTCTTGTCCATCCAAATTGGAAGTCCCAAAAACCAGTTTTATTTGTTATTATCTATCGTCCACCTGGTCGTTACTGTGAGTTTCTCTGTGAATTTTCAGACCTTTTGTCTGACTTAGTGCTTAGCTCAGATAAGATAATTATAGTGGGCGATTTTAACATCCACACAGATGCTGAGAATGACAGCCTCAACACTGCATTTAATCTATTATTAGACTCTATTGGCTTTGCTCAAAAAGTAAATGAGTCCACCCACCACTTTAATCATATCTTAGATCTTGTTCTGACTTATGGTATGGAAATAGAAGACTTAACAGTATTCCCTGATAACTCCCTTCTGTCTGATCATTTCTTAATAACATTTACATTTACTCTGATGGACTACCCAGCAGTGGGGAATAAGTTTCATTACACTAGAAGTCTTTCAGAAAGCGCTGTAACTAGGTTTAAGGATATGATTCCTTCTTTATGTTCTCTAATGCCATATACCAACACAGTGCAGAGTAGCTACCTAAACTCTGTAAGGGAGATAGAGTATCTCGTCAATAGTTTTACATCCTCATTGAAGACAACTTTGGATGCTGTAGCTCCTCTGAAAAAGAGAGCTTTAAATCAGAAGTGTCTGACTCCGTGGTATAACTCACAAACTCGTAGCTTAAAGCAGATAACCCGTAAGTTGGAGAGGAAATGGCGTCTCACTAATTTAGAAGATCTTCACTTAGCCTGGAAAAAGAGTCTGTTGCTCTATAAAAAAGCCCTTCGTAAAGCTAGGACATCTTTCTACTCATCACTAATTGAAGAAAATAAGAACAACCCCAGGTTTCTTTTCAGCACTGTAGCCAGGCTGACAAAGAGTCAGAGCTCTATTGAGCTGAGTATTCCATTAACTTTAACTAGTAATGACTTCATGACTTTCTTTGCTAACAAAATTTTAACTATTAGAGAAAAAATTACTCATAACCATCCCAAAGACGTATCGTTATCTTTGGCTGCTTTCAGTGATGCCGGTATTTGGTTAGACTCTTTCTCTCCGATTGTTCTGTCTGAGTTATTCTCATTAGTTACTTCATCCAAACCATCAACATGTTTATTAGACCCCATTCCTACCAGGCTGCTCAAGGAAGCCCTACCATTATTTAATGCTTCGATCTTAAATATGATCAATCTATCTTTGTTAGTTGGCTATGTACCACAGGCTTTTAAGGTGGCAGTAATTAAACCATTACTTAAAAAGCCATCACTTGACCCAGCTATCTTAGCTAATTATAGGCCAATCTCCAACCTTCCTTTTCTCTCAAAAATTCTTGAAAGGGTAGTTGTAAAACAGCTAACTGATCATCTGCAGAGGAATGGTCTATTTCAAGAGTTTCAGTCAGGTTTTAGAATTCATCATAGTACAGAAACAGCATTAGTGAAGGTTACAAATGATCTTCTTATGGCCTCGGACAGTGGACTCATCTCTGTGCTTGTTCTGTTAGATCTCAGTGCTGCTTTTGATACTGTTGACCATAAAATTTTATTACAGAGATTAGAGCATGCCATAGGTATTAAAGGCACTGCGCTGCGGTGGTTTGAATCATATTTGTCTAATAGATTACAATTTGTTCATGTAAATGGGGAATCTTCTTCACAGACTAAAGTTAATTATGGAGTTCCACAAGGTTCTGTGCTAGGACCAATTTTATTCACTTTATACATGCTTCCCTTAGGCAGTATTATTAGACGGTATTGCTTAAATTTTCATTGTTACGCAGATGATACCCAGCTTTATCTATCCATGAAGCCAGAGGACACACACCAATTAGCTAAACTGCAGGATTGTCTTACAGACATAAAGACATGGATGACCTCTAATTTCCTGCTTTTAAACTCAGATAAAACTGAAGTTATTGTACTTGGCCCCACAAATCTTAGAAACATGGTGTCTAACCAGATCCTTACTCTGGATGGCATTACCCTGACCTCTAGTAATACTGTGAGAAATCTTGGAGTCATTTTTGATCAGGATATGTCATTCAAAGTGCATATTAAACAAATATGTAGGACTGCTTTTTTGCATTTACGCAATATCTCTAAAATCAGAAAGGTCTTGTCTCAGAGTGATGCTGAAAAACTAATTCATGCATTTATTTCCTCTAGGCTGGACTATTGTAATTCATTATTATCAGGTTGTCCTAAAAGTTCCCTAAAAAGCCTTCAGTTAATTCAAAATGCTGCAGCTAGAGTACTGACGGGGACTAGAAGGAGAGAGCATATCTCACCCATATTGGCCTCTCTTCATTGGCTTCCTGTTAATTCTAGAATAGAATTTAAAATTCTTCTTCTTACTTATAAGGTTTTGAATAATCAGGTCCCATCTTATCTTAGGGACCTCGTAGTACCATATTACCCCAATAGAGCGCTTCGCTCTCAGACTGCAGGCTTACTTGTAGTTCCTAGGGTTTGTAAGAGTAGAATGGGAGGCAGAGCCTTCAGCTTTCAGGCTCCTCTCCTGTGGAACCAGCTCCCAATTCAGATCAGGGAGACAGACACCCTCTCTACTTTTAAGATTAGGCTTAAAACTTTCCTTTTGCTAAAGCTTATAGTTAGGGCTGGATCAGGTGACCCTGAACCATCCCTTAGTTATGCTGCTATAGACGTAGACTGCTGGGGGGTTCCCATGATGCACTGTTTCTTTTTCTTTTTGCTCTGTATGCACCACTCTGCATTTAATCATTAGTGATCGATCTCTGCTCCCCTCCACAGCATGTCTTTTTCCTGGTTCTCTCCCTCAGCCCCAACCAGTCCCAGCAGAAGACTGCCCCTCCCTGAGCCTGGTTCTGCTGGAGGTTTCTTCCTGTTAAAAGGGAGTTTTTCCTTCCCACTGTAGCCAAGTGCTTGCTCACAGGGGGTCGTTTTGACCGTTGGGGTTTTACATAATTATTGTATGGCCTTGCCTTGCAGTGTGGAGCGCCTTGGGGCAACTGTTTGTTGTGATTTGGCGCTATATAAAAAAAATTGATTGATTGATTGATGTGTCGACGCGGGTTGAGGAGCGGACCTGCGTCTGACAGAACCCAGCGCTAAAAATAACCAGAAAGCGGTTCCAAAACAAAACAATTTATATTTTTACCCTCTTTGGTGCATAACAGTGTGTACAAACTAAACAGCGTCTTTCTGGTGGAGTGACTGTTGGCACGCTCTTAAGCGCCCAAAAGGATAGAAGCCCGACGTTCCTGGACCCACTACCACCAGACAAACACCCCCCAGGTGGACACGACAAACTGACTCTCTGTGAAGCAAAGAAGAGGTGAGGTAAGTCAGCAGTTACAACAATATCTTTCAAAAGACACACGCTATCAGCAACACATTCAGGTCTGTATCTTTATTAACTTTATGCAAATGAGCAGCTTCTCACAACAGGTGGAGGATCACTTATCCGCACGCCACAGCAGTGAGAAGCAAACTGCACAATTCTCATCACAATTCAAGTATACTGTGTAACAAAACACCAAGTTACTATCAACAATTAGTCAAACACTTAATTACGTTTAATGTGTGCTGACAGCATGTGTCCTCACCCTTCCTTGCTTCACGGGCTCGATGTGTCAAACCCAGGCGCGGTCCTCAGCGTCTCACAAACGAACATCACAAGGTCGAGTTCCCGGCAGTTCTGCTTGAATCACACATGCCTTAAATGCAGAACGCCATCCAATTATCTGCTTCAGCTGAAAGTCTTTAAGGTTGCATGTGAGCACCAGTCACAGGTGCTACACATGATGTTGATGAGGGTGAGGATTCTTCAGCCAGCACCTTCTCCACAGACAAATCAGTTTCCATGCCACCTGAAGAGCAAAGAAAAGAAAAGAACACCAAAACATCCAGCCACACCCCCCAACACACAACATAGGCAGTATTATTAGAAAGCATTGCTTAAATTTTCATTGTTACGCAGATGATACCCAGCTTTATCTATCCACACCAATTAGCTAAACTGCAGGATTGTCTTACAGACATAAAGACATGGATGACCTCTAATTTCCTGCTTTTAAACTCAGATAAAACTGAAGTTATTGTACTTGGCCCCACAAATCTTAGAAACATGGTGTCTAACCAGATCCTTACTCTGGATGGCATTACCCTGACCTCTAGTAATACTGTGAGAAATCTTGGAGTCATTTTTGATCAGGATATGTCCTTCAATGCGCATATTAAACAAATATGTAGGACTGCTTTTTTTGCATTTGCGCAATATCTTTAAAATTAGAAAGGTCTTGTCTCAGAGTGATGCTGAAAAACTAATTCATGCATTTATTTCCTCTAGGCTGGACTATTGTAATTCATTATTATCAGGTTGTCCTAAAAGTTCCCTGAAAATCAATCAATCAATCAACTTTTTTCTTGTATAGCGCCAAATCACAACAAACAGTTGCCCCAAGGCAACGCTGAAAAGCCTTCAGTTAATTCAAAATGCTGCAGCTAGAGTACTGACGGGGACTAGAAGGAGAGAGCATATCTCACCCATATTGGCCTCTCTTCATTGGCTTCCTGTTAATTCCAGAATAGAATTTAAAATTCTTCTTCTTACTTATAAGGTTTTGAATAATCAGGTCCCATCTTATCTTAGGGACCTTGTAGTACCATATCACCCCAATAGAGCGCTTCGCTCTCAGACTGCAGGCTTACTTGTAGTTCCTAGGGTTTGTAAGAGTAGAATGGGAGGCAGAGCCTTCAGCTTTCAGGCTCCTCTCCTGTGGAACCAGCTCCCAATTCAGATCAGGGAGACAGACACCCTCTCTACTTTTAAGATTAGGCTTAAAACTTTCCTTTTTGCTAAAGCTTATAGTTAGGGCTGGATCAGGTGACCCTGAACCATCCCTTAGTTATGCTGCTATAGACGTAGACTGCTGGAGGGTTCCCATGATGCACTGAGTGTTTCTTTCTCTTTTTGCTCTGTATGCACCACTCTGCATTTAATCATTAGTGATTGATCTCTGCTCCCCTCCACAGCATGTCTTTTTCCTGGTTCTCTCCCTCAGCCCCAACCAGTCCCAGCAGAAGACTGCCCCTCCCTGACTCTGGTTCTGCTGGAGGTTTCTTCCTGTTAAAAGGGAGTTTTTCTTTCCCACTGTAGCCAAGTGCTTGCTCACAGGGGGTCGTTTTGACCTTTGGGGTTTTTCTGTAATTATTGTATGGCCTTGCCTTACAATATAAAGCGCCTTGGGGCAACTGTTTGTTGTGATTTGGTGCTATATAAATAAAACTGATTTGATTTGATTTCTTTCTGAGATCTGACCACATTTATTTCAGTGCAGGTCTACTTTAAATGCGCTCCTTGCTTCTCCAGCCTCTGACCTCTGACCTCAAACAATGTGAAGATTTGATTTGATTTAACATTAACCCACATCATGAGTCATTTTAGAGCTCGTGAAACAGTGTCATGGCAAAGCAGGATAAAATCAGAATCAGGTTTGAAAGAGTTTGCACTTACCAGCATTATTATGTTGAGATCGCCAGTCTTTTGTGGACTTTTCATGATGATGTAAGCAGAGAAATGAGACCTATGTGCAAGGACCACCAGTGACTCAGATAGGTATGAAGCAGGGAGAGATGTAATTGCAGTTGAAGCAGAAAACAGATGCACCTGGAGGAGACCCCAACCGATACTGCATGCAAACATAAAACACAGAGCCTTAATTTGACCAAATCCTCTTCCTCTGATGTGTGTATCAGTCTTACAGAGCAGTTTTACACATACAGAAAACTCAATTTTTAATGTAAAGAGGAAATATCTTCTCCTTGTCCTATGCCTTTAAGAATGCCTTTAGTCTTTCAGCTTCCTCTGACTGGAATGTTCTCAAATCTGAGCTGAAACTGTCCAGATTGACTTCCCTGAACACCTTCAGGCCTATTTTATGAGATGGTAAATGGGCTTGTTTTGCTCAATGCCTGTCTTTCTAAAACTGTTTGAGACTTTACTTCATGTGCAATGTTATTATGACCAAGTTGATTGTATTTTATTGATCACCAAGGTGTCAATATCAATGGAATTCTACCTGGTTAAATAAAGGTTATTCATATTATTATTACAGTGTTTTTAAAATATTACTTTGCCAGGAGAGCATGTCCTCCATCTGTCTGTGGTTTTGAATTCAACCAGGTCCTTAACCTTCATAGTTGGTTATTTTATAAAAACTCCAGTTTGGTGTGTCTAACAATCTGTGCAGTCCTCATGGCTCCTTTTTACAGGACAAATGCTGGTTGCAGATTTATGCTTTTCCCCAAACGTCAGTGCAGTAATGAAAAATAAACATATTATTAACTGAGTTTGTGATTAGGAAAAAAAAACCAATACAAAATAAAAACAGACCCCGCCATCGATCACAGATTCATCAATGCACCATGGCAACCAGAGCAGCGTGCATCTCCTCAGCAGGAGGCAGAAGTCCTCATGGAGGCTGACAAGGACCAAATAAAAAAGAAAAGCAACACTGCCACAGTTACAAAACAACAAAAAGCATAGCAAAGTACTGCAGAGTATGTAGTGCACAAACGCACACTCACTGCTCTGCTGAAACCAGAACAATTACAATCCAAATAGTTAATTAACATCACTGAAAACATAGTTGTACCCTGAATATGAATCAGTTGAAACTGTCAGTAAAATTGTGTTAATGTAACTCCATCAGACTGTATGAGTCTGATATATATATATATATATATATATATATACACATGACATATTGTTATGTTTAGAGGTGCGGGTGGAACCGAACTGTTGCTGGCACTGGATCCAAATGCAGGGAGCTGGACTCAGAGAAGAGTACAAAGGAAAGTAAAGTTGCTGCGCTGGCATGCCCGCAATGTGGAGAGATGGCCCGCATCCTGGCAGTGAAATGAGGGAGCTGCAGGATCCCGAGCCAGTCTTGAAGGATAATATCAACTAAGGTTTCAGGGTTCAGGACCAAGTGGAATGCTTGCCTCTGATAACAGGAACTATGGGGAACAAAGACATGCAGGGTGAGTGAATGCACTTGGAATGCTGGAGCCTCAAAACAGTCACAGTTCATAAAAGGTTTAACACAGGTTGTTTCAGAGGTCAGGAAATAAAGTTCTCTTCTTAAGAAATAAAGTTCACTGTTCAGGAATTGTTCATAGTTCATAAGTTGTATCCAAAGGTCAGAGGTCAAGTGCTGTGTGTTGTAATGCAGTTCCAATTAATCAGGACTTGATAGAGCTGGGTTCTCAATTGTTTGATATCAGAATGAATGTGGTTCTTATGAAGAGTTCTTGGAACAGTTCTTTATCATAGCACAGTCACAAACAGGAATGAGTGAGAAAGGGATCTCACTGAGACGAGGAGGAATTTAACTGGTGTGTAGTCGAGACGTGGTCTGCGCCAAGAGCCAAGCAGTTCCAAAGTGATGTTGCTGTGCAGGTAGTCAGAGGCAGGATCCAGGTCTGCTTGGGAGCCGTACCAAAATCGTCTGGAACATCAGGAAAAGACAGTTCACTCTAATATGGGAATTAGAGGGGAGACCAGCGTTACCTGAGGTGTTGCTGCGGGACGCTTCGGCATCTTAAGCACACAGCTGGAAGACACAGTCAAGGTCACAAGACGGCATTCAGGTTTGATCCTCTTGGAGCCTGCCTGGATCACTGAAGGTGGCTCTGGAAGCTGGCGAGGCAAAACGAGGCAAGCAAGGCAACAGACAAACACGGCACACAAGTATATGGCAATACATGAATAGAAAGTCAGGGTTTAAGTAGTCTATCCATAATCAATCACTCATCTGGTTCAGGTGTGAAACAAACCCGAGGGCACCATCTAGTGGAGAAATTAACACATGACACTGGTAAATCAAAGAGTTAAAACCAGGCTCTGAGGTAAATCCTGACACATTTTCTTTCAGTTTAAGTAGTTTACGGATGTCAGTCACTTACTTCAGGACATCTTGATCGCAAACCCTATCTCTACAGAGATGTTTTATTTTCTTTGGGGGGGGGGGTCACTACACCTGGTTGGGGGTATGTGGGCTCATGTTTCTTCTGTCAAGCGCCCTTTGGGTGTGAACTGCTCCGGGGACAGTGACAGGTGGGGAGTTTGACTGGGGCAGTACCTGTCAAATGGTAACACGCCCCATTTGAGGGGTGGCAGGAAACCCTGTGGTGCAATGAAAGTGAGGGACGGGCAGTCATAATCCCACAAACACATACAATACACCAAACTGTGAAGAAATTCACATTTTGTGAAATGCGTTCATGTTTTGGGAGATATTTTTTATCAGGCTGGATGATCAGGAATTGAAGGACACAAATGCAGGCCTCGTACAAACAGCTTTTGGTTTTTAAATCAAATCAAATCAAATCAGTTTTATTTATATAGTGCCAAATCACAACAAACAGTTGCCCTAAGGTGCTGGGGCAACTGTTGCAACTTTAAGAGAGCAGAGGTCGGTACACGTGTAAGCATAAAAAAGCAGTACAGAAAACATCAGGCAAAGGGCGTGGTCAAGGCAACAGACTGGAGGTCAGGAACACACACGGAGGCAGGCAGGACAACAAATGCAGGAACAGAGCTGGAATGAAGGTACAAGGCACGACAAACTGATGAGGAACAAACACACCCAGTGAGCTTATATAACCCCAGGTGACAATCAGCAAATCAGAAACAGGTGTGCACAGAAGACCCAAGCAGAAAAAAAACTCAGCAAGAGAATAAACAAACCAAAACCAATGAAATGCAAAAATAACAAACAGATCAAAAGAACAAAATAAAACAGAAAACCAAACAAAAACTCAAACACTGACATTTTTCAGTATTTATGTTTTGTAATTCATGGATTGCAGATCATTTAAAATTTGCATCTGATTCACGTTTTGGGGTTTCACAGGATTAAATAGATCCTGGCACTTCAGCTGGTCTGGAGCAGGTTAGCTCCACAGAATAGATCTCCATGGTGTCTTATGACATATTCCACTTTCAACATTCCACTTTTCTGCAACCGGATCACTGATAAATTGAGCCGGGGTAATGACAAAATCCTGGCTTAATCCCTTATTCTACTTTGGGCAATGGGGCCGGGTTTAAAACCTGATCCATTTTGTCATTTGTTTGCTCATTGTTGATAAAATAATGGATAGTTTGGGGTTTTTGGTTTATTTGTTGTAATATTGATCAGTACTTTTCATCTACCATTCATATTATTTTTGCTTCTGTCTGACATCAGATTCTACAGATATAGATTTCAACGGGGTGGAACACCTCCAGGACTGTGGCTGACTCCTCCCACTCTGGTCACAAACTGAAGCCCGTCCCTCTGGCAGGAGGAAAGGTCCATCAAAACCTCCTGTTGGCGGAGCACTTCTTCCTGTCTGCACTCAATGGACAGTTTTTCAGCTGACGTTGCTTCCAAAACCTGTGAACAGCATAGGAAATGTGATATTTTGCATGTTTCTTATTCTCTGACTCATTTCACCATCTCAGACGTGACCATACATGGGCAGTGACGCAGCAGCAGGATATCCCACGTAGCAGTGAACCAGACCACTACAGGCTCCGCTCCTACGGCGCATCCAATCAGGAGGCCTGCACGGTTTCCGTGACAACTTGACGTCCAGCCTCCATGCATGTGACAGAAATAGTTGTGACACACTGAGCATGTTTGTGTAAAAATAAAACTCACAGGCGGAACTCAGGACACCACGGAAGTGACCAGTGACGGTGTTTGGATTAAAAACACCAAAACATTCATCCAGCAAATAAATAAACACACACACACACACACACACACACACACACACACACACACACACACACACACACACACACACACACACACACGGAGACACACAGACACACACACACACACAGACACACACACACACACGGAGACACACACACACACACACAGACACACACACACACACTCACACACACACACACACACACGGAGACACACACACACACAGACACACACACAGACACACACACACACACACACACAGACACACAGACACACACACACACACACACACACACACACACACAGACACAGACACACAGACACACACACACAGACACACAGACCCACACACACACGGAGACACACACACACACAGACACACACACACAGACACACAGACCCACACACACACGGAGACACACACACACAGACACACACACACACACACAGACACACACACACACAGACACACAGACCCACACACACACAGAGACACACACACACAGACACACACACACACACACACAGACACACAGACACACACACACACACACAGACACACAGACCCACACACACACGGAGACACACACACACAGACACACACACACACACAGACACACACACACAGACACACACACACACACACACACACACACAGACACACAGACCCACACACACACACACACATACACACAGACACACACACACAGACACACAGACCCACACACACACGGAGACACACACACACACACACACACAGACCCACACACACACACACAGACACACAGACCCACACACACACACACACACACACACACACACACACACACACCACACACACACACACACAGACACACACAGACACACAGACACACACACACACAGACACACACACACAGACACACACACAGACACACACACACACACACACACAGACACACAGACACACACACACACACAGACACACACACACACACACACACAGACCCACACAGACACACACACACACAGACCCACACACAGACCCACACACACACACACACACACACACACACACACACACACACACACACACACACACCACACACACACACACACACACACACACACACACACACACACACAGACCCCCCCCCACACACACAGACACACACACACAGACACACACAGACACAGACCCACACACAGACACACACAGACACAGACCCACCCACACACACACACACACACACACACACACACACACACACACACACACACACACACACACACACACACACACACACAGACCCACACAGACACAGACCCCACACACACACACACACACACACACACACACACACACACACACACACACAGACCCCCCCCCACACACACACACACACACAGACACACACACACACACACACACAGACACAGACCCACACACAGACACACACACACACACACACACACACACACACACACACACACACACACACACACACACACACACACACACAGACACACACAGACACACAGACACACACACACACACATACAGACCCACACACACACACACACACACACACACACACACACACACACACACACACACACACACACACACACACACACACACACCTGCTCTGGACAATCATGGAAGTATAAGAGACTGGAAAAGTTCTTGTGCCCATCAGCTGACTTTCCAGTTTCCAGAATTGCCTGAACATCTACATTTCACTTTGTGCACAAGGACACACAGGTTTGTTTTGACATCACAGAGCTTCACTCGAAGTCAGTGGACGTCTCCGAGTTCTTCTGCCTACCGTCAGCATGTTAAGAACATGTAACATTCAACAATGGAACCATACCTCATGTGACAACAAGTTGACCACAACGTCTCAGCTTGAATGACACTGTTTCAGTACCTGTTGAGTTTAACTCCAATTCTTTTAAGAACCAGTTGACTTTAAGTTCAGTTTCAGTTTATTTTCATTTATGTAGCACCAAATCACAACAGAGTTGCCTCAAGGTGCTTCACACAGGTAAGGTCTAACTTTACTAACCCCCAGAGCAGCAGTGGTAAGAAAAAACTCCCTCTGAGGAAGAAACCTCAAGCAGACCAGACTCAAAGGGGTGACCCTCTGCTTGGGCCATGATACAGACACAAATTACAGAACAATTCACAAACAAACATACAGGAAATGTTGCCAGTGCACAGGACGGTTTCTGGAACAGACACCACACCCATCTCTGGATGGAGCTGCACCTTAAACAGAGAGAAAAAACTGAATCAGGCGTCAGAAAGACAAGAAATACTGTATAATTTGTCAGCATTAATCAACAAGATAAACAGAAGAAATACTAAGGTGATCGGCGGCCACTAGCCCTAAACTTCACTAAAAGACCCAGAATTTAGGTAAAGTTGAGGCCGCAGCACACTCTGTTTCTATACGTAACATTTTATTTGTCCAAAAATAGACATGTACAATTCAAAGTGAACAAGGTAAAATCAAATTATAAACTTAATAGCAAAAAGGTAACAACTTACTTAGTACATAGGTACATTATTGTCTCACATACTTCATCCTTTGACAGTAAAAATTCACAATTAAAATCATAGTCCTTAATTTGTACAAACTCTCTGATTTGCACACCTTGTTGAACATCAACTTCATCTGTTGCCTCCACAAATCTGTTGTGTATTAAAACTTTGACATGACTCTTACTCATATTTTGTATGTGAAACTGGTCTAAGCCAGTTCTTTACAACTAAGACCAGAGACACAATTGAAACAAATGGTTTACACAGACCAGTCCAGTCTCACGTTTTTTTTCATGTTCCCGTCACGAAGAGTCAATTTTTTGTGACAGGTTTTTTTTTAACTCACTATTCCAAACCCATCTCATACCCCCGACCCTAACCTTAACCCCCCCCCCGCTTCACTTTTAATTTCATGCAGCAATCACGGAATGAATGAGAATGAATTTGTGCTGCCATGACAAAAATGAGGTGCTTTTCATCACAATATCATGAACCAATAGATTTATGTACAGTAGGGTTCAGAATAATAGTAGTGCTATGTGACTAAAAAGATTAATCCAGGTTTTGAGTATATTTCTTATTGTTACCTGGGAAACAAGGTACCAGTAGATTCAATAGATTCTCACAAATCCAACAAGACCAAGCATTCATGATATGCACACTCTTAAGACTATGAAATTGGGCTATTAGTAAAAAAAAGTAGAAAAGGGGGTGTTCACAATAATAGTAGTGTGGCATTCAGTCAGTGAGTTCGTCAGTTTTGTGGAACAAACAGGTGTGAATCAGGTGTCCCCTATTTAAGGATGAAGCCAGCACCTGTTGAACATGCTTTTCTCTTTGAAAGCCTGAGGAAAATGGGACATTCAAGACATTGTTCAGAAGAACAGCGTAGTTTGATTAAAAAGTTGATTGGAGAGGGGAAAACGTATACGCAGGTGCAAAAAATTATAGGCTGTTCATCTACAATGATCTCCAATGCTTTAAAATGGACAAAAAAACCAGAGACATGTGGAAGAAAACAGAAAACAACCATCAAAATGGATAGAAGAATAACCAGAATGGCAAAGGCTCAGCCATTGATCAGCTCCAGGATGATCAAAGACAGTCTGGAGTTACCTGTAAGTGCTGTGACAGTTAGAAGACGCCTGTGTGAAGCTAATTTATTTGAAAGAATCCCCCGCAAAGTCCCTCTGTTAAATAAAAGACATGTGCAGAAGAGGTTACAATTTGCCAAAGAACACATCAACTGGCCTAAAGAGAAATGGAGGAATATTTTGTGGACTGATGAGAGTAAAATTGTTCTTTTTGGGTCCAAGGGCCGCAGACAGTTTGTGAGACGACCCCCAAACTCTGAATTCAAGCCACAGTTCACAGTGAAGACAGTGAAGCATGGTGGTGCAAGCATCATGATATGGGCATGTTTCTCCTACTATGGTGTTGGGCCTATATATCGCATACCAGGTATCATGGATCAGTTTGGATATGTCAAAATACTTGAAGAGGTCATGTTGCCTTATGCTGAAGAGGACATGCCCTTGAAATGGGTGTTTCAACAAGACAATGACCCCAAGCACACTAGTAAACCAGCAAAATCTTGGTTCCAAACCAACAAAATTAATGCCTTGCAGATCAATCAATCAATCAACTTTTTTCTTATATAGCGCCAAATCACAACAAACAGTTGCCCCAAGGCGCTCCATATTGTAAGGCAAGGCCATACAATAATTATGAAAAACCCCAACGGTCAAAACGACCCCCTATGAGCAAGCACTTGGCAACAGTGGGAAGGAAAAACTCCCTTTTAACAGGAAGAAACCTCCAGCAGAACCAGGCTCAGGGAGGGGCAGTCTTCTGCTGAGACTGGTTGGGGCTGAGGGAAAAAAACAGGAAAAAGACATGCCGTGAAGGGGGGCAGAGATCGATCACTAATGATTAAATACAGAGTGATGCATACGGAGCAAAAAGAGAAAGAAACAGTGCATCATGGGAACCCCCCCCACAATCTACGTCTAAAGCAGCATAACCAATGGATGGTCCTGGGTCACCCGATCCAGCCCTAACTATAAGCCTTAGCAAAAAGGAAAGTTTTAAGCCTAATCTTAAAAGTAGAGAGGGTATCTGTCTCCCTGATCTGAATTGGGAGCTGGTTCCACAGGAGAGGAGCCTGAAAGCTGAAGGCTCTGCCTCCCATTCTACTCTTACAAACCCTAGGAACTACAAGTAAGCCTGCAGTCTGAGAGCGAAGCGCTCTAATGGGGTAATATGGTACTACGAGGTCCCTAAGATAAGATGGGACCTGATTATTCAAAACCTTATAAGTAAGAAGAAGAATTTTAAATTCTATTCTAGAATTAACAGGAAGCCAATGAAGAGAGGCCAATATGGGTGAGATATGCTCTCTCCTTCTAGTCCCCGTCAGTACTCTAGCTGCAGCATTTTGAATTAACTGAAGGCTTTTTAGGGAACTTTTAGGACAACCTGATAATAATGAATTACAATAGTCCAGCCTAGAGGAAATAAATGCATGAATTAGTTTTTCAGCATCACTCTGAGACAAGACCTTTCTGATTTTAGAGATATTGCGTAAATGCAAAAAGGCAGTCCTACATATTTGTTTAATATGCGCGTTGAATGACATATCCTGATCAAAAATGACTCCAAGATTTCTCACAGTATTACTAGAGATCAGGGAAATGCCATCCAGAGTAACGATCTGGTTAGACACCATGCTTCTAAGATTTGTGGGGCCAAGTACAATAACTTCAGTTTTATCTGAGTTTAAAAGCAGGAAATTAGAGGTCATCCATGTCTTTATGTCTGTAAGACAATCCTGCAGTTTAGCTAATTGGTGTGTATCCTCTGGCTTCATGGATAGATAAAGCTGGGTATCATCTGCGTAACAATGAAAATTTAAGCAATACCGTCTAATAATACTGCCTAAGGGAAGCATGTATAAAGTGAATAAAATTGGTCCTAGCACAGAACCTTGTGGAACTCCATAATTAACTTTAGTCTGTGAAGAAGATTCCCCATTTACATGAACAAACTGTAATCTATTAGACAAATATGATTCAAACCACCGCAGCGCAGTGCCTTTAATACCTATGACATGCTCTAATCTCTGTAATAAAATTTTATGGTCAACAGTATCAAAAGCAGCACTGAAGTCCAACAGAACAAGCACAGAGATGAGTCCACTGTCCGAGGCCATAAGAAGATCATTTGTAACCTTCACTAATGCTGTTTCTGTACTATGATGAATTCTAAAACCTGACTGAAACTCTTCAAATAGACCATTCCTCTGCAGGTGATCAGTTAACTGTTTTACAACTACCCTTTCAAGAATCTTTGAGAGAAAAGGAAGGTTGGAGATTGGCCTATAATTAGCTAAGATAGCTGGGTCAAGTGATGGCTTTTTAAGTAGTGGTTTAATTACTGCCACCTTAAAAGCCTGTGGTACATAGCCAACTAACAAAGATAGATTGATCATATTTAAGATTGAAGCATTAAATAATGGTAGGACTTCCTTGAGCAGCCTGGTAGGAATGGGGTCCAATAAACATGTTGATGGTTTGGATGAAGTAACTAATGAAAATAACTCAGACAGAACAACCGGAGAGAAAGAGTCAGATGTGAAGAAATCATGAAAAACTGTGGTTATACAACTAAATACTAGTTTAGTGATTTACAGGATCGATAAAAAAGCAGTTTGAACATAATAGTTTTGAGTTTGTAGCGTCAACAGCAGATGCTACTATTATTATGAAGACCACCTTTTCTACTTTTTTTTTTTTACTAATAGCCCAATTTCATAGCCTTAAGAGTGTGCATATCATGAATGCTTGGTCTTGTTGGATTTGTGAGAATCTACTGAATCTACTGGTACCTTGTTTCCCATGTAACAATAAGAAATATACTCAAAACCTGGATTAATCTTTTTAGTCACATAGCACTACTATTATTCTGAACACGACTGTACATTTCGTGCTGCTGAATCACGACTTGCTGTGAGACCAGGTTGGGTGTACAACAGGATTATCATGTGTAAGTCCTACAGTAACATGATTAATAAACCTTGTACGTATGAAAATATCACGTGGAAGAATATCACAAATATGTGGTAGTAACTTATTATGAGTAGAGTATGGTCATTTAAAAAGACGCCTCTGCGCCTTTCTCCATGCAGTGCCAAACTTATCAAGACTATTACCAGTTATGTTACAAAATATACTACCATATATACTTGTACAGTATGTACTGAACAATTTACCCTTAACATCAGAGCTGACTGTATTTAAATGACCAATCAATGCATTAAATTAACAACTGAAATCACTGACAATATTCTGCACCACTGGATCTCCTGCTGACATCAATTTTGTACGCTAAATAATCTAACATTTGTACATGACTGACCATCTCACCATTAACCAAAAACCCAGGATAGAAGCTAAATCAAAAGGATTATTATGAAAAGTGATATTCTTACTCTTGGTACCACTGAATTTTATACAAAGGTTATCAGCATATTGCTCACAAATGGATATCATGTAACACACTGCAGCCCGACTAGGTGACAATAAAATTACATCATCAGCATATCCTACTGCTCCGCAGAATGTACCGCCTACATGACACCCCATGAATAAGCATAGCATAGCATTAGGGGTGTTGTGAAAGTGTCGTGACATGGACCCACAACAGGGGGCGTTAATGAACGGACAATGGATAAGCCAAAAAGTAACAATTTAATGTTGTGAATCGCACAACGAAGTACAGACAATAACAATATGGTGGAATGTCAATTATACATAAGGTGACGTGTGGACAGGCTCGACGATAGAAGACGTCTGGCGAGAGAAGAGCCGGATCCCACACAGCTTCCACCACTAACGGAGCTGAAGAACACCGGAGCCGCCAAGCCCTGCGCCCCAGGTGGCCACTGTCTTCAGCAGTCAGACCCGGTACTGCTGGCAGAGAACAGAGACGGTACTGATGAGTGTGAGTTCGCACACTCAGTAATCCCACAGTCAGTGTTTAGTTAGGAGGGAGAACATCCACCTCCAAATCACACACTCGTGCAGCTCCTGAGACAACCACTTATCTGGGTGGGGTGGGAGGTGAAGCCGTCGCAGTCCACACCAAACGCCAACTCAGCAGACAGGGTATCCGTCCCAGGAAAACGGCTGCAAAAGAGATCAGACTAATGCTTGAATTAAGGTTCAGCAGAGAATTACCTGAATGGTAGCTGATTTCTCGGCGGGGAGGTGGAGTTGCAGTCCGGCCTTTATGGTGGTGGTGATGTGTAGTGGATGAGTGACAGCTGGTACGGATGATGAGTGACAGCTGTCACTCCTGGTCGCTCCGACGCCCTCTCGTGCTTGAAGCCCGCACTTCAAGCAGGGCGCCATCTTGTGGTGGTGGGCCAGCAGTACCTCCTCTTCAGCGGCCCACACAACAAGGGGAGGTGATGGTCTAGTGGTTAAGCATTGGGCTTGAGACCAGAGGATCCTCGGTTCAAATCCCAGCCTGACCAGAAAATCACTAAGGGCCCTTGGGCAAGGTCCTTAATCCCGTAGTTGCTCCTGGTGTATAGTGAGCACCTTGTATGGCAGCAGCCTGACATCGGGATGAATGTGAGGCATTATTGTAAAGCGCTTTGAGCGTCTGATGCAGATGGAAAAGTGCTATATAAGTAAGTAAGTAAGTAAGCTTTATTTATATAGCACTTTTCACAGACCAAGGTCACAAAGTGCTTCACACGATATAAATAGACAATAAAAACAACACATACAAATATAGAACAATAAAATAAATTGGCACTAAAATGCCAGTTTAAAAAAATGTGTCTTTAGTTGCTGTCTAAAAACATCCACAGAATCCAGTGAGTGAAGAGAACAGGGAAGCTCATTGCAGAGGTGAGGTGCACAGCTTTAAAAGATCTGTCCCCTCGAGTTTTAAAACAAGTTCGGGGAACCATCAGCAGGTTCTGATTGGAAGACCTCAAACTCCTGCTGGAAACATAAGGCTGGATCAGGTCCTTAATGTATTCCGGTGCCTGCCCATGTAGAGCTCTAAAGGTCAGCACGAGGATTTTGTAATTTATCCTGTAAAAAACAGGGAGCCGATGTAAAGACTTGAGGACAGGAGTAATATGCATTCTCCTGTGGGAGCGGGTAAGAAGTCGTGCAGCAGAATTTTGCCCTACCTGCAGGCGGGCCAGCTCTGTCTTACTGAGGCATGTAAAGAGACTGTTACAATAATCAAGTCGTGAAGAAACAAATGCATGCACAATCATCTCTACCTCATTAAAAGCCACCATTTTGCGTAATTTGGAAATGTTTCGAATTTGGAAAAAACAGTTCTTAACGAGCTGCCTGGTGTGATGTTCCAAAGACGTCCCTCCATCCAAAATGACACCCAGGTTATGCAGGCTGCCTTTAACAGAGCTGCTCAGATTACCAAGGTGATTCTTAATGACAGACATAGCACCATCTGGAGCTACAATCAATGTCTCAGTCTTATTAGAATTCAACTGCAGGCTGTTTTCAGTAAATCATTCTGTAATTTTAGTGAGACAACTAATGAGAGAACAAATTTTCTGTGCTTCAGTTGTCTTAAAAGAACAGTACAGCTGCAAGTCATCAGCATACAAATGGTAGGACACATCGCAGAACTGCTGGATCAGCTTACCAAGACGAAGGATATACAGCAGGAACAAAATCGGACCCAGGACTGAGCCCTGCGGGACACCCCACAAAAGATCAGCAGATTCAGACATCACATTGTTCACAGAAACACTAAAAGTTCTACCAACCAAGTAAGAGCTAAACCACTCTAATACAGGACCTGACATGCCAACCGTATCCCGCAATCTATTAATCAAAATGCCATGGTCAATGGTATCGAATGCAGATGACAGATCCAATAAAACCAGCACAGAACATTTACCACTATCAGCGGCCATCATAATGTCACTAGCCACCTTCAACAGGGCAGTTTCAGTGGAATGAAACTCACGGTACCCGGACTGAAATGTGTCATAGATGTTGTTAGTCTGCAAAAATGATTTAAGTTGGACACAGACCACCTTTTCCAAGACTTTAGCCAAAAAGGGGGTCTTTGATGAATGCAGTCCATTTTGCATTTACATGAGTGTAAAAGTAAACTGTACAGTTTGGTGGTACCATTTATAATATGATCAGAAAATAAACCAATTCTACCATCAGATTTATATTTGTCTAAGTTACTAATAGCTTTATCAATCTCATCTTCACTAAATAAAGTCAGCATAGTATTGTCCTTGGACAAGCTCTGTACCTTAACATTAATACATCTGTTAATGCTACTCATTCTCACGTCATCAAATGATGCCGTGCATTATACGGTTTGAATGCACTTCGCGGAGTGGTGTTACTCAGGTTAGACCTTACTCTGTGAAGCACCTTGAGGCAGCTTTGTTGTGATTTGGTGCCACATATTAAACGAAATAAACTGAACTGTAATTGAACAACCACTTCAGAATCACAAAAATTGATAAGTTCACTTGTATGAGGACTAGAAGGATTAAAATCACAGTTCAAATCCCTGACAATGGCTACATAATGTGCATTATGTTCATGAAACAAAGTTGAGACTTCAGCCAAAACATCCTGCGTAATACTCAAGTTAGCACCATCAGTTGTCAAAGCACCAGGCAGGTAAACATGCACAGCATAAAAGTCACATCCTTGACAGCTGAAAGTCTTGATGAGGTGGTCTCCATGCTTGTAACCTTGTGGTGAATATTGCTTCTCCAGATGATCATGATACCACCACTTATAGGTTCACTGGGATCCATAGCACTACTGGCAGCAAAGTCAATAGGGCATGAGGCATCTTATTGAATCAGTGAAACTGGGATTCGTATAGCCAATACTCTTGTACACACAAAAAGTCACATAAATTAAATAGTTCTTCCACAAAGAGCATTTTTGGCATTCTGAGATCAAAATATTTACAATTACAACAAATTATACCCAGTCATGACACTCACCTGTTTCCAGTTAACCTGTTCACCTGTGGAATGTTCCAAACAGGTGTTCTTGGAGCATCCATCAACATTCCCAGTCTTTTGTTGCCCCATCCCAGCTTTTTTGAAACGTGTTGCATTTGCACAAAAACAATAATGTTTATCAGTTTGAACATTAAATAAGAGGTCTGTCAATAAAGTAACGGTCCTTTTTATTTTTTTCAAAAACTATATGGATTTCATTCATATGTTTTTACGTCAGACATGCTTGAACCCTCGTGCGCATGCGTGAGTTTTTCCACGCCTGTCGGTGACGTCATTCGCCTGTGAGCACTCCTTGTGGGAGGAGTCGTCCAGCCCCTCGTCGGAATTCCTTTGTCTGAGAAGTTGCTGAGAGACTGGCGCTTTGTTTGATCAAAATTTTTTCTAAACCTGTGAGACACATCGAAGTGGACACGGTTCGAAAAATTCAGCTGGTTTTCGGTGAAGATTTTAACGGGTGATGAGAGATTTTGAGGTGATACTGTCGCTTTAAGGACTTCCCACGGAGTGGGACGTTGCGCAGCGCTCATTAAACAAATCTCCTTTAACAGTGGAATATCCGGATAAAATGCTGAAACTGACTTCTTCTGAAACTTCTCTGTTCTCTCACGACGTCCTGGATCAATAGAGCCTGAAATGTGGAGGTTTTCAGCTTGAAACAGGCTGACGACGGCGCCTGTGAGCGCTGCGCAACGTCCCACTCCGTGGGAAGTCCTTAAAGCGACAGTATCACCTCAAAATCTCTCATCAGCCGTTAAAATTTTCACTGAAAGGGTTCAAGCATGTCCGACGTAAAAACATATGAATGAAATCCATATAGTTTTTGAAAAAAATAAAAAGGACCTATACTTTATTGACAGCCCTCGTATCTTGTCTTTGTGGTATATTCAATTGAATATAGATTGAAGAGGATTTGCAAATCATTGTATTCTGTTTTTATTTACATTTTACACAACGTCCCAGCTTCATTAGAAGTGGGGTTGTACATATAAGAAGTAATTGTTAGTTTTGCCATACTGTCACAGTTTTAGGAATACCCCACTTTGCCCTGTCGACCACCATGGGGCTTGTAACGGTGGACTTCGATGCCACCATCCCACAGTTCATTGTGAGTTAACTTGCTAAAGTCACCACCTGGAACACTCACAACAAATGACTTGTAGGATGAGTTCGGATGAGATCTCTGGTAGAGACGTATGACCAACACCCCACAGTTCTGGATGTACACACACACACACACACACACACACACACACGCACGCACGCACGCACGCACGCACGCACGCACGCACACACACACACAGACACACACAGACACACATACACACACACACAGACACACACATACACACAGAGACACACATACACACACACGCACACACACAGACACAGACACACAGACATCATCCAGTTGTCATGAGACCGTGGATCACAGGCTGCTCAAACATGTCCTGGTCAGGACCCTCAGTCTGCTGTGTCACTTTGTGCACGGTGACACCTCTGGATGATGTCCAGATTGAGACTGATTCTTGATGCCCGGAGTGAGGATGAAAGGATGATGGACAAATATATACGAGTATTAGAGAATGAAATTAAACATGAAAAAGCCTAAAACAATCATTTATATAGAAGTATTGTGATATAAAGTCAGTGGGGTCATAAATAAGCCACTCGGTCATATTAGTCACTTGAAGGTTAAAACCCAAATGAAGATATTTTTAAAGATCATTCTCTCCCAGTTACGCAAGATTTTAATTTGAGTGCACTTTCAAAACAAAAAATGAGAATATTGAATCATAATGTGCAAATAATGACCCAGTGTCCCTGGGTCCGAACAGGTTTTCTGAAGGTGACTTACAGTGGTAGTTCTTGGTATTCAACACAAAAAGTACCACTAATAAACAAGCCAGGCCAGAAATGGATGAAGAAAACAGGTTGTACATTAACGTTAGCTTATCTATCCGGCCTTAGCAACGTTCATCGTAGCTTACAAAATAGTTGGTTCTTTTGTGTTTGATAACCCACATTAATTCATACTTTTGCCCACATTTATTTTATACGTATTTGTTAATACCATTACTGTAGGTTTAACTACGCTATTATACTTTATACACTAATTACCATTTTTGTTTATCGTGTTAGCTTGCTGGGTACAGTTGGCTTATTCACGGCTGATTTAGCTCTTCTACTACAACTAGCTTATTTTCGCCATTTACAGTTGTGTTTTACATGGTGTAGATTTTAATGATTCATCAGTTTATGTGTTCCTCTAAAGACATTAACATATAGTACCTAAGTTCTTAGGTTTCCATTTGATAGCATAATGATTGTACTTTTTATTTTCCTATAGTATGCTTTCCTATAGTTACTTTAGATAGACACCAGTACACTCACACACACAGCTTCTGCTTCTACAGCTTAGCCTACTAACTATATTTGATTTCACTACTAGTCTACATACTAATTACCTTTACTACAATCTTCTCCTGTGACGTCTTATCCTTCTTATGTCTTATTACTTATTATATTATATAGACCTTTTTCTTGAGCTGCTTGGGTGTGTGGGGAGAGTTCCCATGGGATAAAAAAGCTTTTTAACCTGCCATCCCTGGTTCTCAAGACCAGGCACCTAAGTGGCTCTACTCTACTCTTTTCTACTCTCCTATTTTACTCTTCCTTTTTAGATATTTAGATACACCCTTGTATACTGGCATAGTTTCACCTTAGAATTGGAATATAATATATAAGCTATACCTTACTGAATTTTTATTTAGTCCTCCAAAGCCAACCCAATCTCACACCATTTCAGGATGGCATCACGAAAAGTAAATTAGTCTATTAATTCATGATACCATCATGAAAAGCACCACATTTTCATAACGGGAACACAAATTAATTTCCTGATGGTATCACAAAATGCAGGGTGATGTGAGAGGGGTCTGTCGGGTTACGATTATGGTTACAGCTATGTTTAGGGCTAGGGTTAGGGCCTATCCGTTAGGGATAGGGCCACAGGTTAAAATAGTAAAATAAAAAAGACACATCATGAAAATGTGACTCGTTTCGTGACGGGAGCATGAAAAAAAAAAGGGACTGGGCTGTTGAAGCACACTGGATCGACAGATTTTATAAAATGAAAATATCAAAGTCAGACATGACTTGGCTCAATGATCCCAAAACATTTAAGGACAGCTGGAAAGTTTATTCCATATTTTTTATTGTTATTTAAAAAAACAAAAACGCACCCACACGGACACACTCAGATAATTCTGATACATGTGAAGAGCAGCACCTCTGAAGGGGCAGCGGTGGAGTTGTTGGGGTCGTCTCCGTCAAGCTTGGGTTCTGGGAGTTTGAGGGTTCTGTGGAGTATTGTAGCTATTCAGAGGACTGCAATTTTTCTGTACTAAAATCTCAGATGTTGCACTTGGAATCTGTTGCAGCCCAGTTTGGGGCACGTTTTGCCAATGGGACCACGGTGGACTTCGCCTTCCATGTCTTTTCTAGTTCTTCTTCACCTCCTCATACTCATATTTATATCACATGGAGTTGCCACATCTACCACAAGCCTATCTGAGCAGTCACAGGGCGGGGTTCAATCTGGATAGGATGCTGGTCTACCACAGGCCCAAGTACAGACAAACAGTCACACCTACAGTCAATTTAAAGTTTCCATTTGCTTGTCGGAGAGACGCTGAGGACAATGTATCTCCTTGATGTCATCATTGTGTTTAAACCCAAAATGACAAAAACATCTGCACCTTTAAACACTTCATAACTCGTTCAGTGTATTAATTATCTGAACATGGGACTTAGATGCATTTATGTGCTTCTGGCACTCATGACTTTCAGCTATTATGACTTCTGCTTCGATGCTAAAGTCACAGAAACGATAACATTGAATATTTGGTCTTCTGTTGCACTGTTCTAAAGTCTGCAGAGTTCTGCAGTCTGACATCAACTGATCAGGTTTGAATCCCTGAAATGTTTCTGCGCGTGGCCTCCTCCGTGTTGCTGAGCCCTCAGTGTTGTCACATGTCTGCCTGCATTCCGCACATTCCCGCCCAGCTGCCTAGGAGACAGGAATGCGTCAAGCTGCCAACTACCCGAAAATGATTCAGCTGCTGCTTGGCAGACTGCAGTGTGGTGCTTTGGACAGCTGTGGCAACGTGGTGTGGATGAGGACATTAACACTAGAACTCTGTGAATCTGCGCTGATGTCCAGATGGAAAGAAACCAGTGAGGAAGCCAAAGAAGGACCGAACATCTGCATGTTCAAATTCTCTTAAGAAAAGTAGAACGGCACTCAAAGCACAGATGGCAGGGTGCAGACAGCAGGGTGCAGGTGGCAGAGCGCAGGCAGCAGGGTGCAGGTGGCAGGGTGCAGGCGGCAGGGTGCAGGCGGCAGAGCGCAGGCAGCAGGGTGCAGGCGGCAGGGTGCAGGCGGCAGAGCGCAGGCAGCAGGGTGCAGGTGGCAGGGCCTAACCCTAACCCCACACATGCTGAAAAATGGTTTTAACAAATGACAAAAAACACTCATCGACTGCTGCAAATGTAATATGGGACCTTTAGCATCACATGCTGATTATCACATTCATTTAAAGATTATTAAAGATGCTAAATCTGCCTTTTTCTTGATTTAACATCTTTGTGAAAACTGCAACTTTACGAGGTCTGACCAGTGCTCACGCAAAGCCTGCCCACAGGCGAATGACGCACCCGACAGGCGTGAAAAAACTCACGCATGCGCACAAAGGTTCAAGCTTGGCTGATGCAAGTGCACATGATTCAAATCCATATAGTTTTTTAAAAAAATAAAAAGGTCGGATAGTTTTCTAATAGACTTCGTACATTTGGAATTACAGCCCTATAATCAGCACGTGATGCTAACGGTCTGATATTGTGCGTCATTATTACTTTAGCTCTGTGATGAACAGTCATTTTCTTGACATCAACACAAACTGGAGGTTTTCAGATCCAGTAAAGTGTTCAAGACGCAATTAAAAGCAGACCTCCTGTTTCATTGCCAGATTCACTGCAGGTTTTTCGCTGAACACACTTCCTTTGTAGTTCCTGATCGGAATGTGTCGGCATCAGGAAACAAAATCACAGAGTGGAAGCTTCCTTTGAGCTGGTTTCCATCCAAACAGCAGCTCTGGTCTCGGTCCGTACAGTTTGGTCTGATCCTGATCGGCCTCTCTGTGTTTACCTCCTGTCTTAGTTACTCGCCGTGCGGTCGGCGTGTTCAGTTGAGTCTTGCAGACTTCATCTGAGCTGCACAGTGACTCAGCAAAAGTCTCGTCAGACGCGGCTTTTACTGCAGCAGGGTAAACCGCGACCACGGATTCCTGCCACGTGCTGTTTGACTCAACAGCATCAGTTCCACAGAGACTGTCTCATGCACAAACGTGCACAGCAGAGACCAAACACTGTTTTCTCATCGAAAGAAAAAGGTTTCCTGAAGTTCAAACAATTTTTAACATCTTAACAGAAGTGAAGGAACAAAGGTTTTTAAACATTAAGATCAGGTTTTTATGTGTACATAGTTTCTGAGGTGCTGATTTCCAGATTCTGTAGCATGAAGCAGCCCAGTCTCACATTTTTGTTCGTACTCAAATCATGAAATAATTAAAAAACTATTTTTTTTTTACAACCCCAATCCCAATGAAGTTGGGACGTTGTGTAAATACACTCAACAAAAATATAAACGCAACACTTTTGGTTTTGCTCCCATTTTGTATGAGATGAACTCAAAGATCTAAAACTTTTTCCACATACACAATATCACCATTTCCCTCAAATATTGTTCACAAACCAGTCTAAATCTGTGATAGTGAGCACTTCTCCTTTGCTGAGATAATCCATCCCACCTCACAGGTGTTGGTCCACTCGTCTTCAATGGCTGTGTGAAGTTGCTGGATATTGGCAGGAACTGGTACACGCTGTCGTATACGCCGGTCCAGAGCATCCCAAACATGCTCAATGGGTGACATGTCCGGTGAGTATGCCAGCCATGCAAGAACTGGGACATTTTCAGCTTCCAAGAATTGTGTACAGATCCTTGCAACATGGGGCCGTGCATTATCCTGCTGCAACATGAGGTGATGTTCTTGGATGTATGGCACAACAATGGGCCTCAGGATCTCGTCACGGTATCTCTGTGCATTCAAAATGCCATCAATAAAATGCACCTGTGTTCTTCGTCCATAACAGACGCCTGCCCATACCATAACCCCACCGCCACCATGGGCCACTCGATCCACAACATTGACATCAGAAATCGCTCACCCACACGACGCCACACACGCTGTCTGCCATCTGCCCTGGACAGTGTGAACCGGGATTCATCCGTGAAGAGAACACCTCTCCAACGTGCCAAACGCCAACGAATGTGAGCATTTGCCCACTCAAGTCAGTTACGACGACGAACTGGAGTCAGGTCGAGACCCCGATGAGGACGACGAGCATGCAGATGAGCTTCCCTGAGACGGTTTCTGACAGTTTGTGCAGAAATTCTTTGGTTATGCAAACCGATTGTTTCAGCAGCTGTCCAAGTGGCTGGTCTCAGACGATCTTGGAGGTGAACATGCTGGATGTGGAGGTCCTGGGCTGGTGTGGTTACACGTGGTCTGCGGTTGTGAGGCTGGTTGGATGTACTGCCAAATTCTCTGAAACGCCTTTGGAGACGGCTTATGGTAGAGAAATGAACATTCAATACACGAGCAACAGCTCTGGTTGACATTCCTGCTGTCAGCATGCCAATTGCACGCTCCCTCAAATCTTGCGACATCTGTGGCATTGTGCTGTGTGATAAAACTGCACCTTTCAGAGTGGCCTTTTATTGTGGGCAGTCTAAGGCACACCTGTGCACTAATCATGGTGTCTAATCAGCATCTTGATATGGCACACCTGTGAGGTGGGATGGATTATCTCAGCAAAGGAGAAGTGCTCACTATCACAGATTTAGACTGGTTTGTGAACAATATTTGAGGGAAATGGTGATATTGTGTATGTGGAAAAAGTTTTAGATCTTTGAGTTCATCTCATACAAAATGGGAGCAAAACCAAAAGTGTTGCGTTTATATTTTTGTTGAGTCTATAAATAAAAACAGAACACAATGATTTTCAAATCCTCTTCAACCTATATTCAACTGAATACACCACAAAGACAAGATATTTAATGTTCAAACTGTTAAACTTTATTGTTTTTGTGCAAATATTTGTTCATTTTGAAATGGATGCCTGCAACATGTTTCTAAAAAGCTGGGACAGTGGTATGTTTCCCACTGTGTTACAGCACCTTTCCTTCTAACAACATTCAATAAGCGTTTGGGAACTGAGGACACTAATTGTTGAAGCTTTGTAGGTGGAATTCTTTCCCATTCTTGCCCGAGTAGGCAAAATCCTACGAGGACCCTATTGTAATTGCGCTGTTTATTATTATTATTATTATTATTATTAGGGCCTGAGTAGGCAACGTCCTATGAGGACCCTATTGTAATTGCGCTGTTTATTATTATTATTATTATTAGGGCCTGAGTAGGCAACGTCCTATGAGGACCCTATTGTAATTGCGCTGTTTATTATTATTATTATTATTATTATTAGGGCCTGAGTAGGCAACGTCCTATGAGGACCCTATTGTAATTGCGCTGTTTATTATTATTATTATTATTAGGGCCTGAGTAGGCAACGTCCTACGAGGACCCTATTGTAATTGTGCTGTTTATTAGGGCCCGAGTAGGCAACGTCCTACGAAGACCCTATTGTAATTGCACTGTTTATTATTATTATTATTAGGGCCAGAGTAGGCAATGTCCTACGAGGACCCTATTGTAATTGTGCTGTTTATTAGGGGCCGAGTAGGCAACGTCCTACGAGGACCCTATTGTAATTGCGCTGTTTATTAGGGGCCGAGTAGGCAACGTCCTACGAGGACCCTATTGTAATTGCGCTGTTTATTATTATTATTATTATTATTATTAGGGCCTGAGTAGGCAACGTCCTATGAGGACCCTATTGTAATTGCGCTGTTTATTATTATTATTATTATTAGGGCCTGAGTAGGCAACGTCCTACGAGGACCCTATTGTAATTGTGCTGTTTATTAGGGCCCGAGTAGGCAACGTCCTACGAAGACCCTATTGTAATTGCACTGTTTATTATTATTATTATTATTAGGGCCTGAGTAGGCAACGTCCTACGAGGACCCTATTGTAATTGTGCTGTTTATTAGGGCCCGAGTAGGCAACGTCCTACGAAGACCCTATTGTAATTGCACTGTTTATTATTATTATTATTAGGGCCAGAGTAGGCAATGTCCTACGAGGACCCTATTGTAATTGTGCTGTTTATTAGGGCCCGAGTAGGCAACGTCCTACGAGGACCCTATTGTAATTGCGCTGTTTATTATTATTATTATTATTAGGGCCTGAGTAGGCAACGTCCTACGAGGACCCTATTGTAATTGTGCTGTTTATTAGGGCCCGAGTAGGCAACGTCCTACGAAGACCCTATTGTAATTGCACTGTTTATTATTATTATTATTAGGGCCAGAGTAGGCAATGTCCTACGAGGACCCTATTGTAATTGTGCTGTTTATTAGGGCCCGAGTAGGCAATGTCCTACGAGGACCCTATTGTAATTGCGCTGTTTATTATTATTATTATTTATTAGGGCCCGAGTAGGCAACGTCCTATGAGGACCCTATTGTAATTGAGCTGTTTATTATTATTATTATTCTTATTATTATTATTATTATTAGGGCCCGAGTAGGCAACATCCTATGAGGACCCTATTGTAATTGCGCTGTTTATTATTATTTATTATTATTATTATTATTATTATTGCCACTTTTGAAATTGAAATTCCGGCCTCTTCCCATGCTCAAAAACTCACCAAACTGTCTAAAGTTGTCCAGCCGCATCCGAAATTCGATATTTTGGGGGCGTCGCACATGGTTGCAGAAAAATCGCAAAATATTTTTACTTTAAGAGGTCCTGATGTCACATACTTAACCCAATCAACTTCATTCCACTTCTAAAACATGCAGAACAAATTGGTGAACGTAGGCGATGAACGCCGTGAAGTTACGAGTAACGGTGTCCGTGTGGCGGCGTGCCGAATATTGCCCATTCGCCATGAAATTACGTTCTTCATTTTGACGGCTTTAATTTTGTCACATCATCATGAAAATTGATACACAGGTCGAGCACGACAACCTCTTACAATTCATAGGGGCGTCGCCCATGGGCGGGCCAAAATGCCTCAATAGCACCCCCTTGAAACTTTCAAAAACCCCTCCACTTAGGGGTTTTTTTGGAGTAGGGAGATGAAAATTGGTACACATGTGTGACTTGCATAGACGTACAAAAAAGTCTCTTGCACCAAGAGTCTACTCCAAACAGGAAGTCGGCCATTTTGAATTTTCTTCTCATTTTGGCTTGATTTCCACATGTTGTATTTGAACGAACTCCTCCTAGGGATTTTGTTCAATGCACTTCAAATTTCTTTGACAGCATCCAAAGATGATACTGACCAAAGGTTATCGAAAGCTTTTCTCTATGTTGAAGGGTGTGGCCGCTGTGGTGCCGCCATTTTGACCCTTTGCCATGGAACATCAAGTCATGATAACTCCTTCATGCTTTGCCTGATTGACTTGAAACTTCACATGTATGATGACGGTTGGCCCCTGAACACACCCAGCCTCTCTGTTTGTACACTGAGCACCCCCTAGTGGATGAACAATCAACATGTCATAACTCCTTGATGCATTGTGTGATTTGTTTAAAATTTTATCTGTGTGATGAGTGGTTGCCCCTGCATGCACATGCCCACATGTGGTCACAAGTGCACCCACTGGCCTGGGTAGGCGGTTGCGCGGAACGAGGGCCCGTATATGACTGCTTGCAGTCCTAGTTATTATTATTATTCTCACTCTTGAAATCGAAATTTCAGCCTGTTCCCGTGCTCAAAAACTCACCAAACTTTGCAAAGTCATCTGGCCGGAAATTACATTCTTCGTTTTGACGGCTTTAATTTTGTCATATCATCATGAAAATTGATACACAGGTTGAGCACGACAACCTCTTACAATTCATAGGTGCGTCGCCCATGGGCGGGGTAAAATGCCTCAATAGCGCCCCCTTAAAACTTTCAAAAAACCCTCCCCATAGGGTTTTTTTTTGAGTAGGGAGATGAAAATTGGTACACATATGTGACTTGCATAGACGTACAAAAAAGTCTCTTGCACCATGGGTCTACTCCAAACAGGAAGTCGGCCATTTTTAATTTTCTTGTCATTTTGGCGTGTTTTTGTATAGGCTCTCAGTTGTCCAGGTGGTTTCCATAGTAGAGAAGGTTGAATTTTCGACTGGACTGGTTGCTTGACGTGAGGATGTTTCGCTTCAAATCGCAGAAGCTTCCTCAGCTAAAATTCTTGCTCTGGTGGTCTGACTTCTGTCTTGACTCTTGTAGAGAAGAATAATCAAGAAGTCACAAAAGCTGGAGTTTTAAACCTAACCAGACCCCTCCTACAGAGAGGCAGACTGCTATAGGCTAGTGACTAAACAATAGCTCTAATTAGCACCTATTGTGCTCTAGTTAGCACCCTCCTAATGACAGGGCAGCTGTCCCTCCTAATGATGGGACGGACCCTCTCATGATGGCTCCCTTGATGACTGCTGATGACGTGAATGACTCATTACCATGAACAAAAGACTGAAACTGCTTTGACCTGAGTACCCCATTGTAAACAGGGGATAAAGCGTGTCTCAGACCCCCTCCCCGGTTAAGGCTGGGTTTCAAGCGTTTCACAAAGAATGCCTCCTTGACCCCTCTCTCAAACCATTTCTTCTCTCTGGCTAATATTTTAACTTCCTTGTCCTCAAACGTGTGGTTAGTGTCTTTAAGGTGGAGATAAACTGCAGACTGAGGTCCACTGGCGCCCTCTCTGCGGTGCTGGTATAGCCTTTTGTGTAAAGGTTTCTTAGTCTCACCTATGTAGTGTTTGTTACAGTTTTCCTGACATCTGACAGAATACACTACATTGCTCTGTTTGTAACTAGAGATCATGTCCTTAGGGTGAACTAATTTCTGTCTCAAGGTGTTAACTGGTTTAAAGGAAACTGGGATTTTGTGCTGTCTGAAGATCCTCTGCAGTTTTTCCCCTACTCCTGCTAAATAAGGGAGAGACACTCTTCTTCTTGTCTCCATGTCCTGTCTATCTGGTCTCTTTGTTCTCTGGGACTTCTGCACTTTGTCCAGGGACCATCGTGGGTACCCACATACTGTGAGGGCTTTCCGGACAAGTTGTTGTTCTTTAGCCCTTCCCTCTGCAGTTGTGGGCACTTGTAGGGCTCTGTGTTGAAGAGTCCTTATCACCCCGAGCTTGTGTTCAAGGGCGTGGTTTGAGCCAAAGAGCAGATATTGGTCAGTGTGAGTTGGTTTTCTGTAAACCCCTGTCTGGAGCTGCCTGTTCTCTCCAATCGTAACATCACAGTCCAAGAAGGTTAAATGGTTGTTTCTGGCATCCTCACGTGTGAACTTGATATTGGCGTCCACCGAGTTGATGTGTTCTGTAAAGTCCTCAACTTCCTGTTGCTTGATTTTAACCCATGTGTCATCAACATATCTGAACCAGTGACTGGGAGAGATGCCCGTGAAAGACGTCAAGGCTGTCTTCTCCACTCACTCCATGTACAGATTGGCCACAATGGGGGATACCAGAGACCCCATCGCACAGCCATGGATCTGCCTGTAGTAATTCCCCTTAAACAGGAAATACGTGGTGTTAAGACAGATCTCCAAGAGTTGGCAGATATGGTCTGGTGTGAGTTTGGTCCTTTCAAGAGATTCATCCTCCAGCAGTCTCTGCCTCACAGCTGAGACAGCCTCAGCAGTGGGGATTCAGTTGAACAATGATGTCACATCAAATGACACGATTGTTTTATCTGCCTCCATGTGCCTCCTTTTGGCGTGATTTCCACACGTTGTGTTTGAACGAACTTCTCCTAGGGATTTTGTCCAATGCACTTCAAATTTCTTCCACATCATCCAGATACGATACTGATCAAAAGTTATCGAAAGCTTTTCTCTATGTTGAAGGGTATGGCCGCTATGGTGCCGCCATTTTGACCCTTCGCCATGGAACATCAAGTCATGATAACTCCTTCATGCTTTGCCTGATTGACTTGAAACTTCACATGTATGATGACGGTTGGCCCCTGAACACACCTGGCCCCTCTGATTGTACACTGAGCGCCCCCTAGTGGATGAACCATCAACATCTCATAACTCCTTCATGCATTGTGCCCCCTGTATGGTTGCCCCTGTATGCATATGCCCACATCTGGTCACAAGGGCACCCACTGGCCTGGGTAGGCGGTCGCGTGGATCGAGGGCCTGTATATGACTGCTTGCAGTCCTAGTTATTATTATTATTATTCTCACTTTTGAAATCGAAATTTCGGCCTGTTCCCGTGCTCAAAAACTCACCAAACTTTGCAAAGTCATCTGGCCGGATCCGAAATTCGATATTTTTGGGGTGTCGCACATGGTCGCAGCGAAATCGTGAAATAGCGCCCCCTAGAAATGTTCAAAAACCCCTCCACATTGGGGGTTTTTCGTCGTAGCTTCACGAAATTTGGTACACATATTTACCATGCCGGGACGCACAAAAAAGTCTCTTACTGTCATGGTGAAATGTCGACAGGAAGTCGACCATTTTGATTTTAAGTTTCGATTTTGAGGTAATTTTTGCCATTTTGGCCATTTCCAGTACTTAGATTTGAACGAACTTGTCCTAGGAATTTCATCCGATCATCTTCAAATTTGGTCAACAATATCATGACACAATGATGATCAAAAGTTATGAAAAGAATGTAATTAGGTCAAAAGGCGTGGCTGCTAGGGGTCGTCAAACTTTGGCGAGCTATTCGGAGGGCTCTGTTTCACTTCGAACAGCTGTCACGCCCACATACTTCATCATAGATCCTTCAAACTTGCTGGACATGATGAGGGCTCCGCCCTGAACGTCTACATATAATAAGTTCCCACCTCCGCCATAGCGCCCCCTGGTGGTGGCGGCAAATGTTTTCCTTCATGTATGCTGTGTTTAATAAACATGAACGTATACTTTTTTCTTCAGGTAACTGGACCAAATACCTTTTTTCTTAATGTTTTCCTTCACGTATGCTGTGTTTAATGAACATGAACAATTGCTTTTTTCTCTGTGTGTGACTTTAATGAATGTAATAAAGCACATATTCTAAACCTTATACAGCCTGTGTTCTTTCCTATAATATTGTTGAAAAGGGTAAATTGTTTTTCAAACGAGGTTTTTTGTGAAAAACACTTACTGGCACCTTTTGCTCTAAAAATACCATCTGGCCTGACACCCAGCCACCCTGCCGGGAGTGACGGAGAAGAAACTTTGTTTTTTTCCGCCTTCATCACCTCAGGGCGGCATCTCCGATCAGCGGGTGTCCCGCAGTCCCTGATCGACTGGGTAATATCTTAAAATAAACTGCATCTGGCGTGAGTGATAAGGAGCTTTGTTGATTGTTCTTCGGGTTCATCACCTCGGGGCAGCATCTCCGCTCAGCGGGTGTCCCGCCACACACACACACACACACACACACACACGCACACACACGCACGCACACACACACACACACACGCACACACACAGACACAGTTAGCGTCTGCAACAGGTATTACAGCCGTGGGGTCATGTTTCCGCGAGCGGCTCTATGCGTGGGTATTTGACCGTCTTGCTGCAAAGACTTACAGCCGAGAGACGGCTATTTGTTTCCCTTCTTTAATTTACGAATTAAAAAACAGAAAAGGAAACGTAATAATTTAAGAATTAAAAATATTAAAGGGGCATTAAATAATAGACACTGATTTATGTTTAATTATTTCAGAATTAGTTAATTCTTTAATACATTAAAAAGATCTAGGTATTTTTAATCATTCTTTAATTCATGAAATAAAATGACATTAAAATATTAGACCCTGGGTGGGAGGGGAGGTATGGCTTGGAGGCGGTGCTTGGCCGGGGTTAGGGGAGGAGCTTGGGGGTGGGGCTAGGGGAGGAGCCAGGGGCGGGGCTAGGGGAGGAGCCAGGGGCGGGGCTTAGGGGCGGGACATACTGACGTCATCGACTCTGATTGGATGTGACGTCATAAGGGGCGGGGGGCTCGGAGGTGGGACTAGGGGCGGGGCTTAGGGCGGGGCATAGTGACGTCATCGACTATGATTGGCTGTGATGTCATAAGGGGCGGGGCTTGGAGGCGGGACTAGGGGAGGGGTTTTGGGGCAGGACATAGTGACGTCATCGATTTTGATTGGCTGTGACGTCATAGAGGGGGCGGGGCTTAGTGACGTAGTCGATTCTGATTGGCAGCTGTCACTTTTTTGACGAAAGGTGGGTCAGTTTTCTCTCTAACCTGGTCTCACTGCAAGTTGTGATTCAGCAGCACAAAATAAACAGTGAGGAAAATAAGTATTTGAACACCCTGTGGTTCATGTCCACTGTGAGAGACATAATCTAAAAAAAAAAAAAAAAAAAAAAAAAAATCCGGAAATCACAATGTATGATTTTTAATAATTTATTTGTATGTTACTGCTGCAAATAAGTATTTGACCCCCTACCAATCTGCAAGAATTCTGTCTCTCACAGACCTGTTAATTTTTCTTTAAGAAGCCCTCTTATTCTGCACTCTTTACCTGTATTAACTGCACCTGTTTGAACTTGTTACCTGTATAAAAGACACCTGTTCACACACTCAGTCAATCACACTCCAACCTGTCCACCATAGCCAAGACCAAAGAGCTGTCTAAGGACACCAGGGACATAACTGTAGACCTGCACAAGGCTGGGATGGACTACAGGACAACAGGCAAGCAGCTTGGTAGAAGAAAACAACTGTTATGATTATTTATTAGAAAGTGGAAGAAACACAAGATGACTGTCAATTAAGAGCATTGAAGATGGGTCATGGCTGGGTCTTCAGCATGACAATGACCCCAAACACACAGCCAGGGCAACTAAGGAGGGGCTCCGTAAGAAGCATTTCAAGGTCCTGGAGTGGCCTGGCCAGTCTCCAGACCTGAACTCAATAGAAAATCTTTGGAGGGAGCTGAAACTCCAAACCTGAAAGATCTAGAGAAGATCTGTATGGAGAAGTGGACCAAAATCCCTGCTGCAGTGTGAAAACCTGGTGAAAAACTACAGGAAACGTTTGACCTCTGTAATTGCAAACAAAGGCTATTGTACCAAATATTAACACTGATTTTCACAGGTGTTCAAATATTTATTTGCAGCAGTAACATACAAATAAATTATTAAAAAATCATACATTGTGATTTCCAGATTTTTTTTTTATTTTTTTTTAGATTATGTCTCTCACAGTGGACGTGAACCTAAGATGAAAAATTCTAAGTGGGAGAACTTGCAAAATCGCAGGGTGTTCAAATACTTATTTTCCTCACTGTATATTAATCTATTGGTTTGTTATATTGTGACAAAAAGCGCCTTATTTTCGTCACGGTAGCACAAATTCATTCCGTGATTTCTGCACGAAATTAAAAGTGAAGGGGGGGGGGGTCAGGGTGGTTATGGTTAGGGTGGGGGGAAAGAGTAAGATTAAGTTATGGTTAAGGTTAGGGTTAGGGCTAGGATTAGGGTTAGGAATAGTGAGTTAAAAAAAAACCCTGTCACGAAAATTTGACTCATTTCGTCACAGGAGCATGAAAAAAAGTGAGACTGGACTGTAAGGTTAGACCTTACTTGTGTGAAGCACCTTGAGGCAAGTTTGTTGTGATTTGGTGCTATATAAATGACAATAAATTGAAATTTAAATTGAACACCAGAAGCAGATCTTACAACCTTCTAGAACTTCTGGGATCTTTTAAATTTTTGGTGGTTTTAGATAAATTCAGAATTAGCCTAAGGCTAAATCTGAATTTAAAAAATCACCAAAAATTGTTGTGGAGCTGATGAAAAGTTATCCAGTCAGCCTCTGTTTTAATTTAAAAGGTCTCCAATTTTGGTGGAAATTCAGTGGATTTTTCTGCCCCTTTATTCTGAATATACAGAATTTACAAAATAAATCATGATTGGTTTGATGAAAATGGTCAAGTCCAACAACTCATCAACCAAAAGTGAAATAATTTCCTCAACCTCCAGAAATATCCAACCTTACAAGAGATGAGGTCTTGACTCCAGCAAAGCAAAGTGGCTCTACAAAATAAAACTCACAAGCTGAAAGTCAGTTGTGGATCAACAAGGCTGCTGAAATCCAAACCCTTGCTGACAGAAATTACAGCAGAGGTTTTTCAAAGTCACTAAAACAACCTAGGACCTCTCCACCCAAGGACAAGCACCTCTATGAAGCAAGGCCTGAGCCTGCTGAAGACCAGAAATTACATCAGTGCTCGATGGAAAGAACACTTTGAAAAATTCCCAAAAACCAAACAAATCGTTGAGGAGGTGGAAGTGCTACCTTGCCATACCATGCCATGCCATGCCATACCATACCATACAAAACTATACCAAGCCATGCCATGCTATGCTATGCCATGCTATGCCATACTATGCCATGCCATACCATGCCATACCATACCATACCATACCATGCCAAGCCATGCCATGCCATACCATACCATACCATACCATACCATACCATACCATACCATACCATACCATGGCAAGCCATACCATGCCATACCATGCCATACCATACCATACCATACCATGGCAAGCCATACCATGCCATACCATACCATACCATGCTATGCCATACCATACCATACCATACTATACCATACCATACCATACCATACCATACTATACCATACCATACCATACTATACCATACCATACCATACCATACCATACTATACCATACCATACCATACCATACCATGGCAAGCCATACCATGCCATACCATACCATACCATGCTATGCCATACCATACCATACCATACTATACCATACCATACCATAGCATACCATACCATACCATACCATGCCAAGCCATACTATACCATACCATGCCAAGCCATGCCATGCCACACCATACCATACCAAGCCATTCCATACCATACCATACCATACCATGGCAAGCCATACCATGCCATACCATACCATGCCATACCATACCCAGGGTTGGGGAGGATTACTTTGAAATGTAATCCAAAAGTAATCAGATTACAAGTAATCCAAATGTATATACATACATACATACATGTAATCCACATGTATTTTTTCAAAGTAATCCTACCCAACCTTGACCATACCATACCATAACATACCATACCATGCCATGCCAAGCCAAGCCATGCCATGCCATACCATACCAAGCCATGCCGTGCCATACCATACCAAGCCATGCCATGCCATACCATACCATGCCAAGCCATACCATACCATACCAAACCATGCCATGCCATACCATACCATACCATACCATACCATACCAAGCCATGCCATGCCATGCCATACCAATCCATGCCATGCCATACCATACCATACCATACCATACCATACCAAGCCATGCCATACCATACCATACCAAACCATGCCATGCCATACCATACCATACCATACCATACCATACCAAGCCATGCCATGCCATGCCATACCATACCATGCCAAGCCATACCATACCATACCAAACCATGCCATGCCATACCATACCATACCATACCATACCATACCAAGCCATGCCATGCCATGCCATACCAATCCATGCCATGCCATACCATACCATACCATACCATACCATACCAAGCCATGCCATACCATACCATACCATACCAAGCCATGCCATGCCATACCATACCATACCATACCATACCATACCAAGCCATGCCATACCATACCATACCATACCAAGCCATGCCATGCCATGCCAAGCCATGCCATACCATACCATACCATACCATACCATACCATACCAAGCCATGCCATACCATACCATACCATACCAAGCCATACCATACCATACCATACCAAGCCATGCCATGCCATGCCATACCATACCATACCATACCATACCAAGCCATGCCATACCATACCATACCATACCAAGCCATGCCATGCCATGCCATACCATACCATACCATACCATACCATACCATACCATACCATGCCATGGCATACCATACCATACCAAGCCATGCCAACTTTATTTATAAAGCACTTTATCATAGCCACTACTGACACAAAGTGCTGTACACTAAAACATCCATTAAAACACATTTAAATAAATAAATAAGAAGTACATTTTAAAACTAAGTCTCGCTGGGGCCGAAAGCCAAAGAGAAAAACTAGCCTGAGGAGCTAGCGAGCTAGCTAGGTAGCAAGCTGCACATAATGGCATACAGTTTGAATGTTGTTGTGGATTTTGGTGAAGCCATTTGATAGTCTTCCTTATGAAGAAGCCGTGGCTGCTGTCATGACTTCAGCTCTCAATGGTTTGCAGGCCAAAGTTAAAGCAACAGCCCCCAGGTCAATGTTTGTGCATTGCTCTGCACACAGACTGAATCTGGTTCTGTCTCAGGGGGCTAAATGCTTATCTGAGTGCAGAATATTTTTTGCATCACTCTCTGGGTTTGCCACATTTTTCTCAAAATCCACAAAGAGGATGTCTTTTCTTGAGTCTGTAGGCTGCTCAAGGTTGCCCAGAAATGCTCCTAGTCGATGGAATTTCACATCACGGATAGTGAGCACTGTGGCAAACAATTATGATGCCTCCTGCAAACTTTTGTATATAGACTGTTTTCTTCTTACTTCTTTTTCACTTCTTGTTATTTATGACAAATTATTGTGGTTTGCCATTTTTGCCTTTAAAGAGTGTTAACTTCTTCACTTGTTGCTTCCTGTTACTTATGATACACAATAGTGTTTGTTATTTCTTCTTATGTGTACATTAATGGGTATAGAATTTACCTCTGTCGTTAGTTCATTTATTTATGTACTCTGTACAAATTGTCCATTTATCTACTTGGTCTTCGGAGTGAGATTGCATCAGAATTTTGGCTCTCTGTTGGGACTGTTTACACAGAGACTGCTACCTGCTGCTTTGGACTTGAATTAACAGTCTTTTTCAAGACTTTTTTACTTTTTTACTTTTTTACCTTTTTACTTTTTTTTTTACTTTTTTACTGTGCTCCAACGCCTAAGGAAGACCTCTAACGGTCGAAACATCGCGACGGAGCACTTTTATCAGCTAACTTTCATCAGCGTTGGCAAGCTAACTAGCTTGCTAACGCTTTCGTTTTTATTTTTTTTTATTTATTTTTTTTTTTAGCACTGTTGTCGTGCGTTATCTGTGCTGCTCCACAGCGTGTTTAGTCGATTTTTATTTTATTTTAGCACCGTTGTCGTGCGTTCGCTGTTGTCGTGCGTTGCCTGTGCTGCTTCATGGCCTGTTTGGTGCCTTGATTGGGGCACTCCTTCTGCTGAATCACCTCTAAATTATTTACACATTATTCACTTTGTGTGTTTTTAGGAATCCGCTAGGTTGCGTAGCTACTAGCTCTTAGCCGATTTAGCATGGCGGCTTCTCCTGTCTCTCCCGCACTTTTCTGCTCTGGGTGTGAAATGTTTAGTTATTCCTCGGCCTCCTTTAGCAGTAATGGTACTTGTAATAAGTGTAGCTTATTCGTAGCTTTGGAGGCCAGGCTGGGCGAATTGGAGACTCGGCTCCGCACCATGGAAAATCCTACAGCTAGCCAGGCCCCTGTAGTCGGTGCGGACCAAGGTAGCTTAGCCGCCGTTAGTTCCCCCCTGGCAGATCCCGGGCAGTCGGGAAAGCAGGCTGACTGGGTGACTGTGAGGAGGAAGCGTAGCCCTAAACAGAAGCCCCGTGTACACCGTCAACCCGTTCACATCTCTAACCGTTTTTCCCCACTCGACGATACACTCGCCGAGGATCAAACTCTGGTTATTGGCGACTCTGTTTTGAGAAATGTGAAGTTAGCGACACCAGCAACCATTGTCAATTGTCTTCCGGGGGCCAGAGCAGGCGACATCGAAGGACATTTGAAATTGCTGGCTAAGGCTAAGCGTAAATTTGGTAAGATTGTAATTCACGTCGGCAGTAATGACACTCGGTTACGCCAATCGGAGGTCACTAAAATTAACATTAAATCGGTGTGTAACTTTGCAAAAACAATGTCAGACTCTGTTGTTTTCTCTGGGCCCCTCCCCAATCAGACCGGGAGTGACATGTTTAGCCGCATGTTCTCCTTGAATTGCTGGCTGTCTTGAGTGGTATCCAAAAAATGAGGTGGGCTTCATTGATAATTGGCAAAGCTTCTGGGGAAAACCTGGTCTTGTTAGAGAGACGGCATCCATCCCACTTTAGAGGGAGCAGCTCTCATTTCTAGAAATCTGGCCAATTTTCTTGGATCCTCCAAACTGTGACTGTCCAGCGTTGGGACCAGGAGGCAGAGCTGTGATCTTATACACCTCTCTGCAGCTTCTCTCCCCCTGCCATCCCCTCATTACCCCATCCCCGTAGAGACGGTGCCTGCTCCCAGACCACCAATAACCAGCAAAAATCTATTTAAGCATAAAAATTCAAAAAGAAAAAATAATATAGCACCTTCAACTGCACCACAGACTAAAACAGTTAAATGTGGTCTATTAAACATTAGGTCTCTCTCTTCTAAGTCCCTGTTGGTAAATGATATAATAATTGATCAACATATTGATTTATTCTGCCTAACAGAAACCTGGTTACAGCAGGATGAATATGTTAGTTTAAATGAGTCAACACCCCCGAGTCACACTAACTGTCAGAATGCTCGTAGTACGGGCCGGGGCGGAGGATTAGCAGCAATCTTCCATTCCAGCTTATTAATTAATCAAAAACCCAGACAGAGCTTTAATTCATTTGAAAGCTTGTCTCTTAGTCTTGTCCATCCAAATTGGAAGTCCCAAAAAACAGTTTTATTTGTTATTATCTATCATCCACCTGGTCGTTACTGTGAGTTTCTCTGTGAATTTTCAGACCTTTTGTCTGACTTAGTGCTTAGCTCAGATAATATAATTATAGTGGGCGATTTTAACATCCACACAGATGCTGAGAATGACAGCCTCAACACTGCATTTAATCTATTATTAGACTCTATCGGCTTTGCTCAAAAAGTAAATGAGTCCACCCACCACTTTAATCATATCTTAGATCTTGATCTGACTTATGGTATGGAAATAGAAGACTTAACAGTATTCCCTGAAAACTCCCTTCTGTCTGATCATTTTTTAATAACATTTACATTTACTCTGATGGACTACCCAGCAGTAGGGAATAAGTTTCATTACACTAGAAGTCTTTCAGAAAGCGCTGTAACTAGGTTTAAGGATATGATTCCTTCTTTATGTTCTCTAATGTCATATACCAACACAGAGCAGAGTAGCTACCTAAACTCTGTAAGGGAGTTAGAGTATCTCGTCAATAGTGTTACATCCTCTTTGAAGACAACTTTGGATGCTGTAGCTCCTCTGAAAAAGAGAGCTTTAAATCAGAAGTGTCTGACTCCGTGGTATAACTCACAAACTCGTAGCTTAAAGCAGATAACCCGTAAGTTGGAGAGGAAATGGCGTCTCACTAATTTAGAAGATCTCCACTTAGCCTGGAAAAAGAGTTTGTTGCTCTATAAAAAAGCCCTCCGTAAAGCTAGGACATCTTTCTACTCATCACTAATTGAAGAAAATAAGAATAACCTCAGGTTTCTTTTCAGCACTGTAGCCAGGCTGACAAAGAGTCAGAGCTCTATTGAGCTGAGTATTCCATTAACTTTAACTAGTAATGACTTCATGACTTTCTTTGCTAACAAAATTTTGACTATTAGAGAGAAAATTACTCATAACCATCCCAAAGATGTATCGTTATCTTTGGCTGCTTTCAGTGATGCCGGTATTTGGTTAGACTCTTTCTCTCCGATTGTTCTGTCTGAGTTATTTTCATTAGTTACTTCATCCAAACCATCAACATGTTTATTAGACCCCATTCCTGCCAGGCTGCTCAAGGAAGTCCTACCATTATTTAATGCTTCAATCTTAAATATGATCAATCTATCTTTGTTAGTTGGTTATGTACCACAGGCCTTTAAGGTGGCAGTAATTAAACCATTACTTAAAAAGCCATCACTTGACCCAGCTATCTTGGCTAATTATAGGCCAATCTCCAACTTTCCTTTTCTCTCAAAGATTCTTGAGAGGGTAGTTGTAAAACAGCTAACTGATCACCTGCAGAGGAATGGTCTATTTGAAGAGTTTCAGTCAGGTTTTAGAATTCATCATAGTACAGAAACAGCATTAGTGAAGGTTACAAATGATCTTCTTATGGCTTCGGACAGTGGACTTATCTCTGTGCTTGTTCTGTTGGACCTCAGTGCTGCTTTTGATACTGTTGACCATAAAATTTTATTACAGAGATTAGAGCATGTCATAGGTATTAAAGGCACTGCGCTGCGGTGGTTTGAATCATATTTGTCTAATAGATTACAGTTTGTTCATGTAAATGGGGAATCTTCTTCACAGACTAAAGTTAATTATGGAGTTCCACAAGGTTCTGTGCTAGGACCAATTTTATTCACTTTATACATGCTTCCCTTAGGCAGTATTATTAGACGGTATTGCTTAAATTTTCATTGTTACGCAGATGATACCCAGCTTTATCTATCCATCAATCAATCAATCAATCAATTTTTTTTATATAGCGCCAAATCACAACAAACAGTTGCCCCAAGGCGCTTTATATTGTAAGGCAAGGCCATACAATAATTATGTAAAACCCCAACGGTCAAAACGACCCCCTGTGAGCAAGCACTTGGCTACAGTGGGAAGGAAAAACTCCCTTTTAACAGGAAGAAACCTCCAGCAGAACCAGGCTCAGGGAGGGGCAGTCTTCTGCTGGGACTGGTTGGGGCTGAGGGAGAGAACCAGGAAAAAGACATGCTGTGGAGGGGAGCAGAGATCGATCACTAATGATTAAATGCAGAGTGGTGCATACAGAGCAAAAAGAGAAAGAAACAGTGCATCATGGGAACCCCCCAGCAGTCTACGTCTATAGCAGCATAACTAAGGGATGGTTCAGGGTCACCTGATCCAGCCCTAACTATAAGCTTTAGCAAAAAGGAAAGTTTTAAGCCTAATCTTAAAAGTAGAGAGGGTGTCTGTCTCCCTGATCTGAATTGGGAGCTGGTTCCACAGGAGAGGAGCCTGAAAGCTGAAGGCTCTGCCTCCCATTCTACTCTTACAAACCCTAGGAACTACAAGTAAGCCTGCAGTCTGAGAGCGAAGCGCTCTATTGGGGTGATATGGTACTACGAGGTCCCTAAGATAAGATGGGACCTGATTATTCAAAACCTTATAAGTAAGAAGAAGAATTTTAAATTCTATTCTAGAATTAACAGGAAGCCAGTGAAGAGAGGCCAATATGGGTGAGATATGCTCTCTCCTTCTAGTCCCCGTCAGTACTCTAGCTGCAGCATTTTGAATTAACTGAAGGCTTTTTAGGGAACTTTTAGGACAACCTGATAATAATGAATTACAATAGTCCAGCCTAGAGAAAATAAATGCATGAATTAGTTTTTCAGCATCACTCTGAGACAAGACCTTTCTGATTTTAGAGATATTGCGTAAATGCAAAAAATCAGTCCTACATATTTGTTTAATATGCGCTTTGAATGACATATCCTGATCAAAAATGACTCCAAGATTTCTCACAGTATTAGTAGAGGTCAGGGTAATGCCATCCAGAGTAAGGATCTGGTTAGACACCATGTTTCTAAGATTTGTGGTGCCAAGTACAATAACTTCAGTTTTATCTGAGTTTAAAAGCAGGAAATTAGAGGTCATCCATGTCTTTATGTCTGTAAGACAATCCTGCAGTTTAGCTAATTGGTGTGTGTCCTCTGGCTTCATGGATAGATAAAGCTGGGTATCATCTGCGTAACAATGAAAATTTAAGCAATACCGTCTAATAATACTGCCTAAGGGAAGCATGTATAAAGTGAATAAAATTGGTCCTAGCACAGAACCTTGAGGAACTCCATAATTAACTTTAGTCTGTGAAGAAGATTCCCCATTTACATGAACAAATTGTAATCTATTAGACAAATATGATTCAAACCACCGCAGCGCAGTGCCTTTAATACCTATGGCATGCTCTAATCTCTGTAATAAAATTTTATGGTCAACAGTATCAAAAGCAGCACTGAGGTCTAACAGAACAAGCACAGAGATGAGTCCACTGTCCGAGGCCATAAGAAGATCATTTGTAACCTTCACTAATGCTGTTTCTGTACTATGATGAATTCTAAAACCTGACTGAAACTCTTCAAATAGACCATTCCTCTGCAGATGATCAGTTAGCTGTTTTACAACTACCCTTTCAAGAATTTTTGAGAGAAAAGGAAGGTTGGAGATTGGCCTATAATTAGCTAAGATAGCTGGGTCAAGTGATGGCTTTTTAAGTAATGGTTTAATTACTGCCACCTTAAAAGTCTGTGGTACATAGCCAACTAACAAAGATAGATTGATCATATTTAAGATCAAAGCATTAAATAATGGTAGGGCTTCCTTGAGCAGCCTGGTAGGAATGGGGTCTAATAAACATGTTGATGGTTTGGATGAAGTAACTAATGAAAATAACTCAGACAGAACAATCGGAGAGAAAGAGTCTAACCAAATACCGGCATCACTGAAAGCAGCCAAAGATAACAATACGTCTTTGGGATGGTTATGAGTAATTTTTTCTCTAATAGTTAAAATTTTGTTAGCAAAGAAAGTCATGAAGTCATTACTAGTTAAAGTTAATGGAATACTCAGCTCAATAGAGCTCTGACTCTTTGTCAGCCTGGCTACAGTGCTGAAAAGAAACCTGGGGTTGTTCTTATTTTCTTCAATTAGTGATGAGTAGAAAGATGTCCTAGCTTTACGGAGGGCTTTTTTATAGAGCAACAGACTCTTTTTCCAGGCTAAGTGAAGATCTTCTAAATTAGTGAGACGCCATTTCCTCTCCAACTTACGGGTTATCTGCTTTAAGCTACGAGTTTGTGAGTTATACCACGGAGTCAGGCACTTCTGATTTAAAGCTCTCTTTTTTAGAGGAGCTACAGCATCCAAAGTTGTCTTCAATGAGGATGTAAAACTATTGACGAGATACTCTATCTCACTTACAGAGTTTAGGTAGCTACTCTGCACTGTGTTGGTATATGGCATTAGAGAACATAAAGAAGGAATCATATCCTTAAACCTAGTTACAGCGCTTTCTGAAAGACTTCTAGTGTAATGAAACTTATTCCCCACTGCTGGGTAGTCCATCAGAGTAAATGTAAATGTTATTAAGAAATGATCAGACAGAAGGGAGTTTTCAGGGAATACTGTTAAGTCTTCTATTTCCATACCATAAGTCAGAACAAGATCTAAGATATGATTAAAGTGGTGGGTGGACTCATTTACTTTTTGAGCAAAGCCAATAGAGTCTAATAATAGATTAAATGCAGTGTTGAGGCTGTCATTCTCAGCATCTGTGTGGATGTTAAAATCGCCCACTATAATTATCTTATCTGAGCTAAGCACTAAGTCAGACAAAAGGTCTGAAAATTCACAGAGAAACTCACAGTAACGACCAGGTGGACGATAGATAAGAACAAATAAAACTGGTTTTTGGGACTTCCAGTTTGGATGGACAAGACTAAGAGTCAAGCTTTCAAATGAATTACAGCTCTGTCTGGGTTTTTGATTAATTAATAAGCTGGAATGGAAGATTGCTGCTAATCCTCCGCCCCGGCCCGTGCTACGAGCATTCTGACAGTTAGTGTGACTCGGGGGTGTTGACTCATTTAAACTAACATATTCATCCTGCTGTAACCAGGTTTCTGTTAGGCAGAATAAATCAATATGTTGATCAATTATTATATCATTTACCAACAGGGGGTAGCCATGAAGCCAGAGGATACACACCAATTAGCTAAACTGCAGGATTGTCTTACAGACATAAAGACATGGATGACCTCTAATTTCCTGCTTTTAAACTCAGATAAAACTGAAGTTATTGTACTTGGCCCCACAAATCTTAGAAGCATGGTGTCTAACCAGATCGTTACTCTGGATGGCATTTCTCTGATCTCTAGTAATACTGTGAGAAATCTTGGAGTCATTTTTGATCAGGATATGTCATTCAAAGCGCATATTAAACAAATATGTAGGACTGCCTTTTTGCATTTACGCAATATCTCTAAAATCAGAAAGGTCTTGTCTCAGAGTGATGCTGAAAAACTGATTCATGCATTTATTTCCTCTAGGCTGGACTATTGTAATTCATTATTATCAGGTTGTCCTAAAAGTTCCCTAAAAAGCCTTCAGTTGGTTCAGAATGCTGCAGCTAGAGTACTGACGGGGACTAGAAGGAGAGAGCATATCTCACCCATATTGGCCTCTCTTCATTGGCTTCCTGTTAATTCTAGAATAGAATTTAAAATTCTTCTTCTTACTTATAAGGTTTTGAATAATCAGGTCCCATCTTATCTTAGGGACCTCGTAGTACCATATTACCCCATTAGAGCGCTTCGCTCTCAGACTGCGGGCTTACTTGTAGTTCCTAGGGTTTGTAAGAGTAGAATGGGAGGCAGAGCCTTCAGCTTTCAGGCTCCTCTCCTGTGGAACCAGCTCCCAATTCAGATCAGGGAGACAGATACCCTCTCTACTTTAAGATTAGGCTTAAAACTTTCCTTTTCGCTAAGGCTTATAGTTAGGGCTGGATCGGGTGACCCTGGACCATCCCTTGGTTATGCTGCTTTAGACGTAGATTGTGGGGGGGTTCCCATGATGCACTGTTTCTTTCTCTTTTTGCTCCGTATGCACCACTCTGCATTTAATCATTAGTGATTGATCTCTGCCCCCCTTCACGGCATGTCTTTTTCCTGGTTTTTTCCCTCAGCCCCAACCAGTCTCAGCAGAAGAGTGCCCCTCCCTGAGCCTGGTTCTGCTGAGGTTTCTTCCTGTTAAAAGGGAGTTTTTCCTTCCCACTGTGGCCAAGTGCTTGCTCATAGGGGGTCGTTTTGACCGTTGGGGTTTTTCATAATTATTGTATGGCCTTGCCTTACAATATGGAGCGCCTTGGGGCAACTGTTTGTTGTGATTTGGCGCTATATAAGAAAAAAGTTGATTGATTGATTGATTGATTTATGATACCGGATTGCATTTTACCATTTTTGCCACTTTAATGTATAGGGGTTTTTTTTGTACATTTTTAGTCACTTCATGGTATTCTGTAATATACAGAATGTTTAACTTCTTTTGTTATTTATATGGTGCGACTTTAATGGAGGTTTAAGTCTTGTTCATTATGGTGAATGATACTCTATGATAATGCAAAGTGCACTCTGTTGGTAAAACTGAGTGACTTGTGCAATATTTTGACCATCGGGTTGGCGCTGTAGTGCAGTTGTGCTTTCTTAAATACCTGTACTGTACATAGTTGTAATGTGAAGTCACTGAGTCTTTTGTTTTTTTTATGTTCAAAAACTTTATTGAAGTAATTATTGTTTATCTTTGTGTTTGTTATTGCAGTAGACATTAAAACTGGAAATTTGTTCTTGAAAATAGCTGTTGCGAGTTAATTTGTGGGATTGTGGGTGTGCTGGACAAATTTAGTGTTTTCACGGGTGGTGGGGCGGAGGTGGTGGCCACGTTAGTGTGCGCGGGGGGCACGCAGGGGGTTTAGCCCGGGGAGTAAATCACTCTAGGACCGCCACTGACACACACACACACACACACACACACACACACACACACACACACACACACACACACACACACACACACACACACACACACACACACGGTGAGGAGCTTCTTGTTTCAGTGAGAGGCTGTTTCTTTAATTAATCCAAAAAAAAGCTTTTTTATTTTAACATCTATTAGGTATTAACGTTAGTGGGGCTCATGGGATGTGATGCAAAAGAATCATGTGATACCTGGGGCTCTCGGTGCAAAGACTTTACCCTCCCTCCATTACATTAAAGAGGGGGTTATTTTTTAATCGTTCTTTAATTTAAGAATTAAAAATATTAAAGGGGAATTAAAATATTCACGTTTAATTAAAGCATAATTCGATATTTCTGTGATTAGTAAATTAAAGAAATCCTTAAGAATTAAAAAATATTAAAGGGGTATTAAAATATTCACGTTTAATTAGTAAATTAAAGAAATCCTCCCATAATTGCGTAAAAGATATGGGTATTTTTTAATCATTATATAATATAAAAGGATATGCTTTAATTTAAGAATTAACAATATTAAAGGGGTATTAAAATATTAGACACTGTTTTAGATATTCAGGTTTAATTATTTCATAATTAGTTAATTCTTTAATTAATACATTTAAAAAATCACCCCATAATTACATTAAAAAAGATACAGGTATTTTTTAATCGTTCTTTAATTGAAGAATTAAAAAATATAAAAGGATATTAAAATATTAGACGCAGGTAGGAGGGGGTGGGGAGGTGGGGGTTGGGGCGGGGTTTTGGAGGTGGGCTTGGGTGGGGGTGTCCTTTGACCTTTAGGTTGTAAATCAGGGGGCCCAACCCTTTGATGTGACATAAGGTGGGTTAGTTTACTCTCTCACAGGATTTCTGTTAGTTTTTTTTTACTGTACAAGTGCTACGTGTAAATACACAGGATTTCTGTTATTTGTACTTTTTATATGCAGGGCTTTACTGGCCTCTACTGGTGGTTGGCTCTCACTGCGGTATTGTATCACTTCCTGTTCCGGAGCACAGCGGTGTTTTCTGTATCTGTTAGCTGTTTAATCTGCGCAGTTAGATTGATCTAGTTAACTAGATAACGATTTGTTTCCCAGTGTAATCTTTACGTGCCTTAACTAAAGCACTCCTTCTGCTGAATCACCTCTAAATTATTTACACATTATTCACTTTGTGTGTTTTTAGGAATCCGCTAGCTTAGCGCAGCTACTAGCTCTTAGCCGGTTTAGCATGGCAGCTTCTCCTGTCTCTCCCGCACTTTTCTGCTCTGGGTGTGAAATGTTTAGTTATTCCTCGGCCTCCTTTAGCAGTAATGGTACTTGTAATAAGTGTAGTTTATTCGTAGCTTTGGAGGCCAGGCTGGGTGAAATGGAGACTCGGCTCCGCACCGTGGAAAATTCTACAGCTAGCCAGGCCCCTGTAGTCGGTGCAGACCAAGGTAGCTTAGCCGCCGTTAGCTGTCCCCCAGCGGATCCCGAGCAGCCGGGAAAACAGGCCGACTGGGTGACTGTGAGGAGGAAGCATAGGCCTAAACAGAAGCCCTGTGTACACCACCAACCCGTTCACATATCTAACCGTTTTTCCCCACTCGACGACACACCCGCCGAGGAACAAACTCGGGTTATTGGCGACTCTGTTTTGAGAAATGTGAAGTTAGCGACACCAGCAACCATAGTCAATTGTCTTCCAGGGGCCAGAGCAGGCAACATTGAAGGAAATTTGAAATTGCTGGCTAAGGCTAAGCATAAATTTGGTAAGATTGTAATTCACGTCGGCAGTAATGACACCGGGTTACGCCAATCGGAGGTCACTAAAATTAACATTGAATCGGTGTGTAACTTTGCAAAAACAATGTCGGACTCTGTAGTTTTCACTGGGCCCCTCCCTAATCGGACCGGGAGTGACATGTTTAGCCACATGTTCTCCTTGAATTGCTGGCTGTCTGAGTGGTGTCCAAAAAATGAGGTGGGCTTCATAGATAATTGGCAAAGCTTCTGGGGAAAACCTGGTCTTGTTAGGAGAGACGGCATCCATCCCACTTTGGATGGAGCAGCTCTCATTTCTAGAAATCTGGCCAATTTTCTTAAATCCTCCAAACCGTGACTAGCCAGGGTTGGGACCAGGAAGCAGAGTTGTAGTCTTACACACCTCTCTGCAGCTTCTCTCCCCCTGCCATCCCCTCATTACCCCATCCCCGTAGAGACGGTGCCTGCTCCCAGACCACCAATAACCAGAAAAAATCTATTTAAGCATAAAAATTCAAAAAGAAAAAATAATATAGCACCTTCAACTGCACCACAGACTAAAACAGTTAAATGTGGTCTATTAAACATTAGGTCTCTCTCTTCTAAGTCCCTGTTAGTAAAAGATATAATAATTGATCAACATATTGATTTATTCTGCCTTACAGAAACCTGGTTACAGCAGGATGAATATGTTAGTTTAAATGAGTCAACACCCCCGAGTCACACTAACTGTCAGAACGCTCGTAGCACGGGCCGGGGCGGACGATTAGCAGCAATCTGCCATTCCAGCTTATTAATTAATCAAAAACCCAGACAAAGCTTTAATTCATTTGAAAGCTTGACTCTTAGTCTTGTCCATCCAAATTGGAAGTCCCAAAAAAACAGTTTTATTTGTTGTTATCTATCGTCCACCTGGTCGTTACTGTGAATTTCTCTGTGAATTTTCAGACCTTTTGTCTGACTTAGTGCTTAGCTCAGATAAGATAATTATAGTGGGCGATTTTAACATCCACACAGATGCTGAGAATGACAGCCTCAACACTGCATTTAATCTATTATTAGACTCAATTGGCTTTGCTCAAAATGTAAATGAGTCCACCCACCACTTTAATCATATCTTAGATCTTGTTTTGACTTATGGTATGGAAATTGAAGACTTAACAGTATTCCCTGATCATTTCTTAATAACATTTACATTTACTTTAATGGACTACCCAGCAATTTGTTCATGCAAATGGGGAATCTTCTTCACAGACTAAGGTTAATTATGGAGTTCCACAAGGTTCTGTGCTAGGACCAATTTTATTCACTTTATACATGCTTCCCTTAGGCAGTATTATTATTAGACATTATTGCTTAAATTTTCATTGTTACGCAGATGATACCCAGCTTTATCTATCCATGAAGCCAGAGGACACACACCAATTAGTTAAACTGCAGGAATGTCTTACAGACATAAAGACATGGATGACCTCTAATTTCCTGCTTTTAAACTCAGATAAAACTGTAGTTATTGTACTTGGCCCCACAAATCTTAGAAACATGGTGTCTAACCAGATCCTTACTCTGGATGGCATTACCCTGACCTCTAGTAATACTGTGAGAAATCTTGGAGTCATTTTTGATCAGGATATGTCATTCAAAGCGCATATTAAACAAATATGTAGGACTGCTTTTTTGCATTTACGTAATATCTCTAAAATCAGAAAGGTCTTGTCTCAGAGTGATGCTGAAAAACTAATTCATGCATTTATTTCCTCTAGGCTGGACTATTGTAATTCATTATTATCAGGTTGTCCTAAAAGTTCCCTGAAAAGCCTTCAGTTAATTCAAAATGCTGCAGCTAGAGTACTAACGGGGACTAGAAGGAGAGAGCATATCTCACCCATATTGGCCTCTCTTCATTGGCTTCCTGTTAATTCTAGAATAGAATTTAAAATTTTTCTTCTTACTTATAAGGTTTTGAATAATCAGGTCCCATCTTATCTTAGGGACCTCATAGTACCATATCGCCCCAATAGAGCGCTTCGCTCTCAGACTGCAGGCTTACTTGTAGTTCCTAGGGTTTGTAAGAGTAGAATGGGAGGCAGAGCCTTCAGCTTTCAGGCTCCTCTCCTGTGGAACCAGCTCCCAATTCAGATCAGGGAGACAGACACCCTCTCTACTTTTAAGATTAGGCTTAAAACTTTCCTTTTTGCTAAAGCTTATAGTTAGGGCTGGATCAGGTGACCCTGAACCATCCCTTAGTTATGCTGCTATAGACTTAGACTGCTGGGGGGTTCCCATGATGCACTGAGTGTTTCTTTCTCTTTTTGCTCTGTATGCACCACTCTGCATTTAATCATTAGTGATCGATCTCTGCTCCCCTCCACAGCATGTCTTTTTCCTGGTTCTCTCCCTCAGCCCCAACCAGTCCCAGCAGAAGACTGCCCCTCCCTGATCCTGGTTCTGCTGGAGGTTTCTTCCTGTTGCCAAGTGCTTGCTCACAGGGGGTCGTTTTGACCGTTGGGGTTTTTCTGTAATTATTGTATGGCCTTGTCTTACAATATAAAGCGCCTTGGGGCAAATGTTTGTTGTGATTTGGCGCTATATAAATAAAATTGATTTGATTTGATATGTACAAGTGCTAAATGCTCAGGATTTCTGTTATTTGTTCTTAGAGTTTTTCACAAATGCTAAAACACATTTTGTGAAACCATTTACTCTTTTCTCAAAACTCTGAACACAAAACCCATTTTTCAAACCACATGCACGACACCCTAGATTCTTGTTACAAAACTGACCAATCATCTCAAAACCCTTTTAACTTTTCCTAAAACCAACTAATGGTCTCAGAATCATTCTCTTAGCAGTCAAAATGAAAATCGTGCTGAGCAATGATTATACAATACATCAAACAATTTTAAGACACAGTGTGCAGGGCATATAGCTCCTGAAGTCTTTTTATTCATTGAAATCTAACTATAAATGAAATAGGGTAAATCTACAATCAAAAAATAAAATATTACAATAAAAAAAAAAACGCTCACTGAGCTTCATCATGCCTTTGGCCTGGGTCAGGCCACAACACTTCGTCAACATCACAAGCAATGTTCTCTCTTCTGAGGCAGCGGGGGAAGAAGGCTCTTGTGTGGCGTATCCAGCCTTGGCATGACTCCTCAGTTATGTCGCCACAAGCTAACTCCATGGCCCGCAGGAGATCCACTGTGATTTAGGGTTGTCGGTCATATACCTTCCACCTCCAACTTGAAAAAAGCTCCTCTATGGGGTTCAGGAAAGGCGAGTATGGTGGGAGGTACATATTGATGAATTGCTCATTGATGTTAAACCATTCTCTTATTTGAGCAGCACGATGGAAGCTTACATTGTCCCATATGATCACATACAACCCCTGGCAAAAATTATGGAATCACCAGCCTCGGAGGATGTTCATCCAGTTGTTTAACTAAAGTCATTTCAAATGGCAACTTTCTGGCTTTAAGAAACACTATAAGAAATCAGGAAAAATAATTTTTGCAGTCAGTGTTGTGTGTTGGGGGGAGGTTGGCTGGACAAGGTTGGGTTGTTTTGTGTTTATTTTCCTTCCCAGGTGATTTGGGGCTGTTCTCTGAGGAAAATGTGCTGCAGAAGAGTCTCTCTCCTCTGTTACAATGATTGGCCGCACCTGTTGCATTCTCGTGCGGCTCTCTATCAGGACAATCCACGACACCTGTGATGTTCACATGCAGATCTGAGGACTTCCAGCTGGTACCAATGTAGTGATGAAGAACTACATTTAAACCAGCAGTGAGTTGGATAAGATTGCCGGAGAATACGACCTTGCGACGACCGTGTGGGGACGCTGAGGGCCGTTTCAGAGTCTGACATCGCGCCTGTGAAGGAGGACGAGGGTGAGAGGCAAACGTTGTCAGCACACGACAGAGGTGAATATTCTGAAAGGTTTATCCGTGAATGTAAATTGGCATTTATACGCAGCTATAAGTAATTATTGGTGGAAATTGTTTGGCGTGCTCCTCACGGCAGTGGCGTGCGGATTGATGATCCTCCACTAGCTGTGAGCAGCAGCCTCTTTGAACTACGTTTTGAAACCAGACCTAAACGTGTAGCTGATAAGTTTGCCTCTAAACAATATTTCGTAGTAATAAGTGTTGAATAATCTCATCTCTGTTCCTCCTTCGCAGAGTACAGTCTGGGAAAGTCACCTGGGGGGGTGTTGGCGGAACTCCTGAGTCCTGAACGTTCGGACTCCGACTGTTGAGATGCTGAGAGAGTGCGCCGCCTTTTCACCTCACCAGAACTTTAATTCTTTAGTATTTCATGTATAGCACAAAGGGAGAAAAATAAATGTGTTTTCTTTTTGGAACTGCTTCTTATTATTTCATGCTGGGTTCAGTCAGATACTGGACCGCTCCTCACTCCGCGTCTTATCCATAACAGTCAGTAATGGTTACTTTTTTAGACCAAGCAGAGGGGAAAAAAATATGGAATCACTCAATTCTGAGGAAAAAATGATGGAATCATGAAAAACAAAAGAACGCTCCAACACATCACTAGTATTTTGTTGCACCACCTCTGGCTTTTATAACAGCTTGCAGTCTCTGAGGCATGGACTTAATGAGTGACAAACAGTACTCTTCATCAATCTGGCTCCAACTTTCTCTGATTGCTGTTGCCAGATCAGCTTTGCAGGTTGGAGCCTTGTCATGGACCATTTTCTTCAACTTCCACCAAAGATTTTCAATTGGATTAAGATCCGGACTATTTGCAGGCCATGACATTGACCCTATGTGTCTTTTTGCAAGGAATGTTTTCACAGTTTTTGCTCTATGGCAAGATGCATTATCATCTTGAAAAATGATTTCATCATCCCAAAACATCCTTTCAATTGATGGGATAAGAAAAGTGTCCAAAATATCAGCATAAACTTGTGCATTTATTGATGATGTAATGACAGCCATCTCCCCAGTGCCTTTACCTGACATGCAGCCCCATATCATCAATGACTGTGGAAATTTACATGTTCTCTTCAGGCAGTCATCTTTATAAATCTCACTGGAACGGCACCAAACAAAAGTTCCAGCATCATCACCTTGCCCAATGCAGATTTGAGATTCATCACTGAATATGACTTTCATCCAGTTATCCACAGTCCACGATTGCTTTTCCTTAGCCCATTGTAACCTTGTTTTTTTCTGTTTAGGTGTTAATGGTGGCTTTCGTTTAACTTTTCTGTATGTAAATCCCATTTCCTTTAGGCAGTCTCTTACAGTTTGGTCACAGACGTTGACTCCAGTTTCCTCCCATTCGTTCCTCATTTGTTTTGTTGTGCATTTTCGATTTTTGAGACATATTGCTTTCAGTTTTCTGTCTTGACGCTTTGATGTCTTCCTTGGTCTACCAGTATGTTTGCCTTTAACAACCTTTCCATGTTGTTTGTATTTGGTCCAGAGTTTAGACACAGCTGACTGTGAACAACCAACATCTTTTGCAACATTGCATGATGATTTACCCTCTTTTAAGAGTTTGATAATCCTCTCCTTTGTTTCAATTGACATCTCTCGTGTTGGAGCCATGATTCATGTCAGTCCACTTGGTGCAACAGCTCTCCAAGGTGTGATCACTCCTTTTTAGATGCAGACTAACGAGCAGATCTGATTTGATGCAGGTGTTAATTTTGGGGATGAAAATTTACAGGGTGATTCCATAATTTTTTCCTCAGAATTGAGTGAGTCCATATTTTTTTCCTCTGCTTGGTCTAAAAAAGTAACCGTTACTGACTGCCACAATTTTTTTTTCCTGATTTCTTATAGTGTTTCTTAAAGCCAAAAAGTTGCCATTTGAAATGACTTTAGTTTTGTGTCATGTCTGTGATCTGCTTTTTTTCTACAAAATTAAACAACTGAATGAACATCCTCCGAGGCCGGTGATTCCATAATTATTGCCAGGGGTTGTATGTGTGCTGGTCATTCATCTCTAAAGGTTAAAACCAAAGTTTTAAAATTGATCCTGTAGGACACTGGCAGCCAATGAAGCTCCTTTAAAATTGGGGAAATGAGAGTCCTCCTGTTGGCTTGTGTCAGAATTCTCGCTGCAGAGTTCTGTACTAACTGCAGTCGACGCAACTCCTTCTTGTTTAGACATGAAAACAAACTGTTACAGTAGTCTAAACGTGTTGACACAAAAGCATGAATAATAAGCTCTAAATCATTTCGTGACACCATTTTCCTGAGCTTAGAGATGTTTCTTAGTTGAAAGAAGCAGTTCCTCGTCAGCTGTTTACAATGTTGTACCAAAGACATGTCTTTGTCAAAGATGACACCCAAGTTTCGAAGACTTGATTTTGCAGACTGGCCCAGATCACCCAAGTACTGTTGAATACCTGGAATATGGGCATCAGGGGCAATAACCAATGTTTCTGTTTTGTCTGCATTGAGCTGAAGAAAGTTATTCCTTAGCCATTGTTTTATTTCCACTAAACAATGGAGGAAGGAATCGAGCTTCTTAATCTCAGATGGCTTAAAGGAGCAGTAAAGCTGGATGTCATCTGCATATAACTGGTAAGAAACATCAGTGAATCTTTGAATGATCTTACCTAAAGGGATAAAATACAATACAAACAAAATGGGGCCCAAAACAGAACCTTGAGGGACTCCACATAACAGGTCCACAGACTCTGACCTTATCTGGTTAGCAGAAACACTAAAGCTACGCCCGGACAGATATGAGAAAAACCACCGAAGAACTGACCCCGACAGTCCGACATGATCCCTCAATCTACTCAGCAGGACCTGGTGGTCAACAGTATCAAAGGCAGAGGACAAATCCAAAAGTACTAACACAGTGCATTTCCCAGCATCAGCAGACATCATAATGTCGCTGGACACTTTCAGAAGAGCCGTTTCCGTAGAGTGTTGTCTACGAAAACCGGACTGAAACCTGTCGTGAATGTTATTCTGATCCAGGAAGAGTGTCAGTTGGTCTGAAACCACCCTCTCGAGGATCTTAGACAGGAATGGGAGCTTAGAAATAGGTCTAAAACTACTTAGCTCCATTTGATTTAAACCTGATTTTTTCAGTAGAGGCAACACTATGGCATGCTTGAAAGCACTGGGAAACACACCTGTGGACAGAGAAAGATTTACCATTTTAGTAACACGGACCTATTGCCTCAAATACTTTAGAGAAGAGCCTGTAGGGAAGGATGTCCAATGAGCAAGAGGAAGGTTTCATCTTGTTCACCAATGCCGAAATATCAGCAAGTGTCACAGCCCTAAATGAAGACCAACTGCTGGGAGCAGGGTCAATAACAGTAGAAGTACCACATGGGGGTGGGATTTTATCCTTGATCAACTTGATTTTGTCAATGAAAAAACTCAAAAAGGCATTGCTGTCAGCTTCAGAAAACACAGGAGTAACTGAAGCAGCAGAACATACAAGAGAGTTGATTGTATCAAACAAAACTCTGGGATTCTTCTTATTCACAGACACCAGCTGATGTATGTAGACAGAGCGGGCACTCTCAGCCATTTTGTTATATGATGAAACCAGCTCCCTGAGATGAAGTCTGTGAACCTCAAGTTTAGAGGATTTCCACAGGCGTTCAGTCCTTCGACACAGTCTCTTAAGACTTAAGAGCTCTTCATTTATCCAAGGGCACTCATTTTTTTGGAAAGACACATTGTATTTAACAGGAGCCAACTGATCAAGAATAGTTTCACAGTGTTGGTTAAAACACTGAATTAAATTGTCCACATCAATCAATCAATCAATCAATCAATTTTATTTATATAGCGCCAAATCACAACAAACAGTTGCCCCAAGGCGCTTTATATTGTAAGGCAAGGCCATACAATAATTACGTAAAAACCCCAATGGTCAAAACGACCCCCTGTGAGCAAGCACTTGGCGACAGTGGGAAGGAAAAACTCCCTTTTAACAGGAAGAAACCTCCAGCAGAACCAGGCTCAGGGAGGGGCAGTCTTCTGCTGGGACTGGTTGGGGCTGAGGGAGAGAACCAGGAAAAAGACATGCTGTGGAGGGGAGCAGAGATCAATCACTAATGATTAAATGCAGAGTGGTGCATACAGAGCAAAAAGAGAAAGAAACACTCAGTGCATCATGGGAACCCCCCAGCAGTGAAATCAGTCATCAAGGAAATCAGTGAACATACAAGGATTAAACATAGAAGAAAATCTTTCTGCAGTATCAGCAGTGATGATACGCCTCCGAGACTTAACATCTAAGGGCTTCTGATCAGAGCTGAAATGCAGGTCAAACAAAACGAGACAATGATCACTCAAGTGGACATCATTTATAGACATGTTTAAAATGTCTAGGCCAAGCGTAAAAACTAAATCTAAAATGTGACCCTTTTGGTGAGTGGGCTCAGAAACATGTTGCACAAAATTAAAAGCTTCAGTCAATGATAAAAGCTCCATAGCAGAGCAAGATAACTTGTCATCAACATGAAGGTTAAAATCCCCAAGTATTAAAACAGATTCCAACGTTATAATAGAGGATAAAAAGTCACTGAAATCCTTAAGAAAGGCAGTAGCAGGGCCTGGGGGGCGATAAACCAACACACAGAAGAATGGATTTGAAAAACCAACCTTGACCAACTGTGATTCAAAGGAGGGAAAATCCTGTGACTGTACCCCTTTACAAACATAATCCTCTTTATAAACGATGGTAAGGCCCCCACCATGGCGACAGGGGCGGGGCTTCCCAAGGACACAGAACCCAGCAGGGCAGAGCTCATTTAAATGAAGAAATTCCTCTTCTCTCTGCCAAGTCTCCGAAAAGCACATTAAGTCCAACATTTCCGTTGATATAAGATCATTCAGGGAAAATGATTTATTGGCGATTGAACGCGCGTTCAATAAATCAAGGCGCAAGGTGGAAGACGTCACGTAGGCGCTGTCTGAGGCTCGCAATGGGATGGGATGGGACGAAGACAGCGGTCACGTGGACTCCAGCTGGTTCGTGCAGGCGGAGACGTAAACACGGAAGTGCACAGTGGCGATGGAACTCCGCCACCAGGATACCATTGCTGAGAAAAGTCCACAACACCCGTGTCCATCCGAACAGGTGTTGATGCAGATGTGCCATCGCACACATCAAAGAGAGGGATGTGGTAGAGGAAGCGAGCCCATCCTCGGGCACTGGCGCTGGTGCCCGCACCCAAGCACGCCGCTGCACGCCTTCTCCTCACCTGGACACCGGCCCGCAAGCCTCTTCTCCTCTTGTCCAAAAAGCCTCTTTTCCTCAGTCTCCTGTAGATTTTGCACGGCGCCCGCAACAGCAGCGGATATTCAGGTGAGTCGGAGCCGATAGTTAGGGGCGGAGGAAACGCCTGATTGTACCCGTCTCGTGTAACAAACAGGCTCTCCTGTTGTGAAAGTGTTGGAATACGGACCCACAACAGGGGGCGCAAATGAACGGACAATGGAGGAAGTCAAATAGCACTTTTACTGTTGTGAAATAAGCACAACAAGCACGACAGATTACAATAGAAAATAATAAAGTCAATTCACAAAGGTGTCATGTGGGCAGGCTCGAAGATAGAAGACGTCTGTCCAAAGCAGAACCGGAACCACACGATTTCCTCCGCCACCGAACCCCGGGAATACTGGAGCCGCCAAGTCCCGAACTCCCAGGTGGCCACTGCCTCCGCTTGTCGGATGTGGTACTGCTGGCGAGGAACAAAAACAGTTAGATGTGGGTGCGTTTGCACCCAGCAACACGGATGGTGAAAAAAAACACCTCCACCTCTTGTCAGGAAAATGTGAGTACTTATCAAAAAGGGTTCAATACAGTCTCCAGCTGCAAGTACTCACCAACCACTGTCAAAACACAAGCAACAAAGTCACTGTCTGAAAGACAACACAACGGCTGAGTTCGTTACCTCCTCGGTAGAACGATATCTCGGCAAAGAGGTGGAGATGACGTCTTGCTGATATACCGGTGCAGATCGGATGAGTGGTGACAGCTGTCATAGGTGATGAGTGTCAGCTGTCACCCCGGCTGCTCCTGTGAGGCGGCAGCGCCCTCTGGTGCCTGGAGCCCGCACTCCAGGCAGGGTGCCCTCTGGTGGTGGTGGGCCAGCAGTACCTCCTCTTCAGCGGCCCACACAACATCTCCATCATCTCTTTGATATGAAACAAAGACTCCCGATCGTAAGCCCATAAAGCCAAGACACCTCCATCTGTTAGTCGGGCTGCTAAAATAACATATGTTGTAAAAGTGGCCATTAGTAACCAACACAACAGGAGCCGAGCGATGGCCATGCCAGTCACAGGCGCCATCTTTGCTCTCAGTTTGTCATGACCTGCTGTTCCCTTTTCTTCTATCATTTTCTACATCCTCATCTGGATCACTTAGGTGGATGTTCCAGAATATCAATCTAAATCTGTCTCTGGACATTACTTTCACTGGAAAGGGCACAGACAAAATATGACTTTGTTTCCAGTAGTCCTGGAGACTTGGCCATGACACCAACGACATGTATATCAGAAGTCCAAAAAATTTGGAACAGAAGAGGGATCATCTCTTTCAGCACCAGAATCCTCACTGTCTGTTTCAGACTGACGACGCGCTGCGTGCTCCGTCTTCCTCCAGTTCAAAAAATAACTGAAGTGCTTGCTCCACATTCATAAAACACCTCATTTTTACAAAAAACCCAAACAACACCACCACTTTCCACCAGTAATAAAGAGAAAGTGACCACACAATCAAACCCACATGGGGTGGGTGGGCTGTGATCAAACACACGTGGGGTTAGTGAACAGCTTCAGAGTGCAGCAGATTGAGTGTTACATCCGCTTAATTAGGTCATGTGACTTTTTACGCAAGGGTGCGTCATTCGACTCCAGAGGGTTAAACACATTTTCTGCTTTGCACTCTGCTTGCAATTTTTCAACACAGTTGTTGCAGAACATTACACACAGTTTCCTACATTAGACACAGAATTAAGAGATAAAATACCTTGTTATCACTGGGAAACGCTTCTAGTAAAAATGCAAAGCACATCTGGTAATTGGAAATACTTATGCACACACCTGAAAACACTCACACAGAAGACTCACCACCAATCAGTCTGACCTTTGGCACCACAAACAGAGCTCAGGTAAGACATTTTGTCAAATCTGCTATCATGGATAAGACCCAGAAAAAGAGGAAGAGGACAAGGCCAAAGAAGACAAAGAGAAATACATGGACAAGGACAAAGACAAAGAAGAGCAAGAAGGAGAAATGTTTCAGACGAAATTCAAGCACCTTTGGTGAACCATGTGATGAACCACGGCCTCACACTGAGGGAAGGGTCCACCCGAACCTCAGCCGCCACACAGTGGGTAGTACTGTCAAGTACAACATCATTCTGATGTTATCGTACCATGTATGTAAAGTACACTACTGTAAACAATTGTTTTCATTGTTTTGATTTGTGTTTTGAATTTGAACTGTACAGTACTCTGTCTTTCTTTGGTATTTGTAAGAAATTTCTATTTCTATATCAAAAAAATGGAGAAATAACACTTTTTTGTTAAATACTGTAACTTTCAGTTCTTAGATAGGTACGTGGACAAGAACAAAGACAAAGAAGAGCAAGAGTGTTTCAGATGGAATTCAAGCAACTTTGGTGGACCATGTGGTCAACCACGGCCTCACACTGAGGGAAGCTGCACTCTAAAAAAGGTGCTGTCTCAATGAGAAAATTTGATGTAACAATTTGCATACATTTTTTCTTTTGTCATTTCAATTTAGGTATTTCATAATGCCACAAGACCTCCCTAGTTACGTAAGTTGAAATAACTTTACGTAGTGAAGTTACAGTAAAATAACTTAAGAAAATCCATGCAAATTGTTACATCACTTTTTCTCATTGAGACAGTGGTTCATTTTTTAGAGTGTGGACAAAGGGTCTACTCAAACCTCAGCCACCACACAGTGGGTAGCACTGACAAGTGCAACTTCATTCTGATGTTACTGTACATGTATGTAAGCTACACTACTGTAAACACTTGTTTTCATTGTTTTGAATTTGAACTGTACAGTACTCTATCTTTCTTTAGGTATTTGTAAGAAATTTGGGGTCAAGTGGTTGGTTGATCCATCTAGTGTGTTTGTGAAATGTACATGTCTTGCTTTCAGCCTCCACTGCTGACTAGCAACGCTGCTTTGCAGCACTGTGAAAAGGCAAGCTGAGTGCGTAAGTCACCCAGTAACAGTGACCTCTCACTCACTGGCTGAGTTACAAGGATGAGGGGAGGAGGTTTGGCCCCCAAGGGCTTATCCCTGAATTTGTGGTTTGCAAGCCCACCAGTTTATGGCTCAAGCCCTTGCTGCCCATAAACCAAACCCCTAGCTATGGGCAAATAGTACCACTGCCTTGTGGTGTCATGGGAGTGACAAAGGCCAAGGGAGTAAACCCTGACAGAAAATCTGGAGTGGAGTTCCTAAGGCAGTTTGTCAACACATTGCGTCAACTTCCGACAACTCCTGCAGCAGCGCTGGTGCCAACCGTATCGGCTCATCCTTTCCGTTGGACACGGCCAGCAATGCCAACAGGAGGATTCTGATGACTGGGCATCCCAGAATCTTAATATCATCGCCCAGGCCTGCACCCTGGAGAGGTCACTTCAGTTCACCAGTGGCAGCAGCAATATGGAAATCAATCAATCAATCAATCAATCAATTTTTTTATATAGCGCCAAATCACAACAAACAGTTGCCCCAAGGCGCTTTATATTGTAAGGCAAGGCCATACAATAATTATGTAAAACCCCAATGGTCAAAACGACCCCCTGTGAGCAAGCACTTGGCTACAGTGGGAAGGAAAAACTCCCTTTTTCAGCAGTTACAAGTTTTAAGCCCAGAGTGGGTTGGCGTAAGCTCACAGGCACTACGGGTTGTCTTCTGATGGTGGGAGGGATCATTGTGTCCTACTGGCTAGTTACTGCCTGCCTCAAGCTGGACAACCCCCGGCTAATAAGGTGTTGGCCCGCCACAGTCCACCCACTTCAATGGGTGCTTGGAGGGTAGGCCAAAAGTCAAAAGACGGACTGTAATTTCTGCACCAAGCAACAAAAGAAAGAAGTCAGATTCACCTGCCTTGGGGCTGGTAACCTGGAACATCTGAACTATGTGTCCTGGCCTCTCTGATGATGCCAGGAAAACAGCAGTCATCAACCGTGAGCTAAAGAGACTCAATGTTGTCACCGCGCTACAGGAGACAAGGCTTCCCTCCAACGGCAGCCTTAAGGGGAAGGACTATACATTCTTCTGGCAGGGCCAGGAGCCAGATGAGCACTGGCTCCACAGTGTCAGCTTCGCAGTGCAAAACAATGCCAAACAATCCCAATGGTGGGATCAGCTTGAATCCTCTCCCTCTGCCTCACAACCTCCTCTGGACCAGCGAACATCCTTAGCGCCTACGCTTCCACACGCTGTTCTATAGTTGAGACAAATGATGCATTCTATGAGGAGCTCGAGGGCAGTATACAATAGATTCCTGAAAAAGAGCATCTGTTCCTGCTTGGCGACTTTAATTCCCAAGTGGGTGCAGACTACAGCTCCTGGCCACGATGCATTGGACACTTTGGCATTGGTAAGCTCATTGAGAACGGTCAGTGACTACTCAAGCTTTGCTCCTACCACAATCTCTGCTTCACTAACACCTTCTTCCCCACCAAGCCATGACACAAAGTGTCCTGGCGGCACCCCAGGTCCCATCACTGGCACCAGTTTGACCTCATCATCACCAGGAGATCCCTGCTGAACCAGGGGCTCATTAATTGCAGCTACCACAGCACTGACTGTGACACCGACCACTCTCTGGTCCTCAGCAAAGTGTGTCTTCTCCCAAGACGTATCCACTGCTCCAGGCAGAAGGGTCATCCTTGCATCAACACAGCTAGGATGTCAATGCCAGAACTGCATGAGCGCTTTGCCAGAGAAATCGATAGTGTCCTTGAGGACTGCCACAACAGTGCCACATCACGGTGGAACTACATCTGTGATGCTGTGTACCAGGCCGCCTCAGTCATTTTTGGAAGGACAGAGAGGAGGAGTGAGGACTGGTTTGAGGCAGAAATTGTCAAGATGGAGCCCGTCATTGCAGCCAAGCGAGCTGCTCTCCTCGCATACAAGAGAGAGACCTCAAAGAAGACTTTTACTGCTTTTCAGTTTCAATTTATTTTCATTTATATAGCACCAAATCACAACAGAGTTGCCTCAAGGTGCTTCACACAGCCTGGCATTTCTCCCAATGCCCAGTGGACAGTCTGGCGATGTGCCAACCAGCACTGGCTAGTGCTGTCAGGACATCCAGACATTGGCTGACTGTGGCAATGTCTGTGCCATGTATGATGGCATGAAGAAAGCTTTCGGACCAAGTGTCATCAAGTCTGTTCCCCTCAAGTCTGCCTCTGGGCAAGTCCTTACTGATCACAACCAACAAATGGAGAGGTGGGTGGAGCACTACCAGGAGCAGTACTCCAGGGAAAACATCGTCACTCACAAAGTCATTGAGGAAATCAACCCACCCACCCACCCACCATAGTAGATCTGTGCAAGACCATTGACTTGCTAGCCTGTGGCAAGGATCCAGGCAGTGACAGCATTCCACCTGAGGTTATCAAAGACGGCAAGGACAGCTCCCTCCTGGACCACCTATGGGAGCTACTGTTACAGTGCTGGGAGAAAGGAACAGGAACCCAGGACATGCGTAATGCCAAGATCATCACGCTGTGTAAGAACAAAGTGGATTGCAGCGACTGTAACGATTATTGAGGCATTGCTCTTCTCAGCATCATTGGCAAAGCCTTCGTCAACAGATTGTAGCTCCTCGCTGAGCTGGTGTACCTGGAGTCCCAGTGCGGCTTTAGAGCTACCAGGTCGACCATTGGCATGGTGTTCTCCCTGAGGCAGTTGCAGGAGAAGTGCTGGGAGCAGAGACGACCCCTGTTCATGGCCTTCATTGACCTGACCAAGGTGTTCGACCTGGTCAGTCGAGAAGGACTCTTTGCTCTTCTGCACCGGATTGGATATCCCCCAAGCTCCTGAGGATGATCAGATCCTTCCACAACAACATGAGTGGCTCAATATGACAGATCATCCTCGGACCCCTTCTCAATGAGGAGCAGTATGAGGCATGGGTGTGTCCTCTCCCCATCCCTTTTCACAGTGTGCTTCTCCCTGCTGCTGCGCTATGCCTTCCAACAGTCCAAAGATGGCATCTTCCTCCACAGCAGAAGCAACGGTGGCCTCTTTAACCTCGCACACTTCCGAGCAGAGACGAAGTTGCGAAAGGTGCTCATCAGGGAGATGCTGTTTGCAGACGATGCAACCCACACTGAGGAAGCATTACAGAGATTGATCACTCACGTTGCGCATGCCTGCAGTGAGTTTGGGCTTACCATAAGCCTAAAGAAGACCCAGCTCATGGGCAGAATGTCAGCAGTGAGCCCTGCATTTTCATCACTGACCACACCCTGGAAGTGGTGGAGCATTTCACCTACCTGGGCTCCATCATCTCCAGCAACCTCACCCTCGATGCCGAGCTGAATGTGAGGATTGGCAAGGCATCAACAGCAATGGCCCGACTGACAAAGAGAGTCTGGGACAACACCATGCTCACAACCAACACCAAGATGAGGGTGTATCGGGCATGCATGCTAAGCACTCTACGGGAGTGAAGCATGGACACTCTACTCCCACCAAGAATGCAGGCTGAATACCTTCCACATGCGCAGCCTCAGAAGACTGCTTGGCATCAACTGGCAGGACCATGTCACCAACTCTGATGTCCTGGCCAAGGCAGGGATGCCCAGCATATTTGCCACGCTGACCCAGAGACACCTGCACTGGCTCGGACATATCAGGCGAATGGAGGACGGCTGCACCCCAAAGGATGTACTGTACGGTGAGCTGGGCACAGGCTCCAGAGGAAAAGGATGACCTGCGCTTCGCTTCAGAGACGTTTGCAAACACAACCTAAGAGCAGGTGACTTCAACACTGCGGACCTGGAGTCGGCAGCCGCAGACCGTGCTGGCTGGTGGTCCACCGCCAGAACCATCATCAGGGAAGCGGAAGAGAGGAGAGAGGCCCGGTGGGGGGTTAGGATTAACTTAGGGTTAGAGAAGAGGCTCTGCCAACAGCAAAGACTCCAGCCAGCACCCACTACCACAGACAACCATTCGACAGATTACACCTGCAGCAACTGTAGCAGACCGTGCCGGTCCCTCACCGGTCTGTACAGCCACACGAGGCTGTAGTGCCATGGCCTCGATTTGCCATAATTAAATAAATACATTAATGCTGTCTCAACAAAAACCTGAGTTTTCAACTGGAGACAGACTGTGCTTTTCTTCTCAGTTGAGAAATTCCTAAGTCATCTGGAGATCTTCAGATAAGTTTGGACACATCCCCCGATGGTCCAACACTGCTTCGCAGAGGAAAAACAAAACTGTAATTCGAAGTTCTTCAAAGGGAAGCCCTTGCCTTTTTATCAGTTAAACTCCGTTCATTATTATGAATTACATTGTTAAAGATTTTGTATATATGTTATCACTGTTAAACATTTGTACATTTGTCTTCTTTCTCATGAGAACGGTGTTGTGCTGTTTTGCACCTGTCTTAACCAAGCCTGAGAATTCAATGTTGTTTTAGCACTCTGGGGTCAATCTGAGCTGGGAATGAAGGGCTGGATGTACTTATTATTATAATATAACTTTGTTTTCGCAGCCTCTAACGACTGGGAGTAAGAGAACGTTTTGACTGTTGTGATGTGGTGCTTAGTGTGAAGGAGTGTGAAGGACAGGACACTTCAGGCAGATGCAGAACAGCTGATAACTGCAACAGACGAATGAGATGTGCTGACCTGTGTAAAAGAAAGTGTTCTTCCTTACAGCTGCACTTATTGACGTATGCGTTTATGTTACGGGAAGAAACTTGTCTTGCGTCATCACCCCCACCCTTAGGACAAGTTTTTGTTTATGTGATGAGGGCGTCTCTTAATAAAAGAGCGGAAAAGCAGGCCAGACTTTAGTGTAGCCTTGGTGTACAGCCTGACTGCACTCCGCGCGTAAAATTTGACTTTCTGTCTCACTGGTGTTTCTTGACTCTGTTTGTCTTGTTAAAGGTTTTAAAAATGTTAGGAGGAGAAAATACCCAACATTGACTGGGGGCTCGTCCGGGAGCTCAACAACACCGGAGGTGTCCGGCGGAGGTCGTCAAGTCCAGACGTAAATCCTTGGCCAAGGTCCGATCGATCGATTGATCGTGTCTGCAATTGTCGACCACCGTTGGCATCGTCTGGTTGACGAGATTTTCCCGAAGAAGACAGACAGGAAGTCGAGTCAGTGAGTAAAATTTCTTTGTAAACAGTACTGAGTGAGTGGTGATCAGAAAACAGTTAAATTCCGCAAGCGATGATACAGAATCGTCTGTTAATGCAAAGCAGTTAAACTCTGTAAGGAGGGTGCGGACTCCTCTGTTTATATACGCGTACCGGTAGGGGATAAAAGTGATCACATAAAACAGTTAAACTCCGTAAGCGATGATACAGAATCGTCTGTTAATGAAACACAGTTAAACTCTGTAAGGAGGGCGGACTCCTCTACGGTTGCGAGGGACGCACGTAGTTAAATTCCGGAAGGAGGATACGGACTCCTCTGTTTTAATACGTAAAGGAAATCCCGGGTAGAAATACGTGCACTGTAAAAAAGCAGTTAAATTTGGCAGGGACGGCGGAGTCCCCTAATGCAGGACATTAGTTACATTTCACGGGAGGGCGAGCTCCCCTGGCATAAGAATACGCGTACGATTATTAAAAGTGTTTCTGTGTGTACATAGTGTATTGTGTAAGTGTAAATAACTGTGTGAAAGTGTAATACTTTGGACAACGTTAGTGACAACCGTGCGTGTGGAAGCAGCAGGCAAGTGATTCCGCTTCCTACGGGGAGGTGAAAGGAATCAACCACACGACGGCAAATTAATTGTCACGTCCAAAGAAAGTGTGAAAACTTCAGATTTAGAACACCCTAGGTGTGCCCCCGTCTGAAGTCCAAATTATAACAAGGGATAAAAAATATAATAAAAATGGGGGGTAAGACGTCTAAAAATAAGGAAAATTTATCAACTGACGACAGGAAATTTATGGAGGCAAAAAATCCAAAAGCAACAAAGAAATTGGAGACCTGGATAAATAAACATGACTTTGACGGACGACTGAACCTGATCAGCATACAAAAGCTGAAGAAGGAGTTAGAACGGGAACATAAAGGTGATGAGAAAAAGATGCAGAAAGTAGGGGCAGATTTAGTGGCATTTTGGGAGGAAGAAGCAGAGAACAGACAGAAAGGAGCAGAGAAGCGACGATTAGAGAAAGCAAGGAAAAAGAAAGCTGTAGGTAAGGCAGAAGAAGATGTGATAATTCAGCACAGAGAGCCAGAACAGCCTCAACAATCACCGCCGGCTGGATCGTCGGTGACAAAGAGACCTTTATCTCCTCTACCAGAGGATGACGATGTACCGCCACCACAGTATGATTTGGCAGTAAAACCTAAGGTAAAAAGAGAAAAACCAGAAAAACCACAAACACGCAGTCAAGCGAAAGTGCCTACAGCCCCTCCCATGGTGGAACATAGTGATCAGGGAGGTGCCTATCCTATGATAGAAGTACCAAATCCTCGTGCAGGAACAGCAGGACAGCTATCAACCATGCTCGTTTATCGAACATGGAATGCTGATGATATCAAAGCAGCAGTCGACATGATACCATCGCCACATGTCGATATCGAGGGCTTTCTGCAGGATATAGAAAACATTAGAACATCTTACCACCTTAATGGACCTGAAGTCCAACAGGTGTGGATGAAAGCATGTGGCCCTAAATGGAGTCAGGTACGCGGAGACTGGAATCCTGCAGATCAACAAGGCGTACCACTGACACATGATGATCTAGTCTTGAAAACAAGAGTGGAAGCTATGATTACACGTGCAAAAGGAGTGTTAGGACCAAAGATAAATTATACTGAAATTACCAGGACAACTCAGAAAGAAGGAGAGCCATGGACAGAGTTTAGATGCAGATTTGAGAGTGTATTTAGGGTCCATAGTGGCATATTGCCAGGAACACCTGTGTATGAACAACAATTGAAAAATGCTCTGATCCAACATTCCAATAAGGATATAAAAGCTTGGATACAGAAACATTGGATTGGATTGCCTACAGGCACATTGGAAGAAACACATACACACTGCTGTCATGCAGAAGAAGTCTTAAAGCAGAAAAAGACAAGAAACAGCGACAAAGGAGTGTATGTAGCACATGGAGATGATGAAATATATTACCAGCAGCGTAACTTAAGACAGCAGAAGCAGTGCAAATGCCCCAAAAAGCCATGGCAAAATAGACAAGGTGGACAGCCACAACATCAAGGACCCTGGCAACCACAACAGCAGCACAGACAGGGAGGGCCACCACGTGGTCCCCTGATTTGTTGGAACTGTGGAAGAGAGGGACATATGTATAGAAATTGTCCGAATCCACCTACTGAGGGAGCAGCAGGGAGAATTCCACAACGGAATAATCCTCCGCAGCCACAGTATCCACAATGACTAGAATCCATAATCCATGATTCCACATCAGATAGGCAGTCTGATTGTGATATGGATCTGTGTGCCTTGCTGGGAAATCCGGTACCAAAACCAGAAGTGACTTTGTTGGTAAATGGACGACCAGTGACATTCCTTTGTGATACAGGAGCATGTAGAACCACATGTAATGACAACATACCTGTCCATCAATTAAGCAACGAAATCTTTAGGGTTCGCTCTGCAAATGGACAAACATCAGACGTCCCTATCACCAAACCCATAACGTTGACAGATCCATTTGGCCTGACGTGTACTATGTCAGTGTTGAGCATGCCACAATGTCCAGTTAACCTCCTAGGACGAGACAGATTGACTGCATTGGGCTTGTCCATAATTGTGGAACAAGGGAAATTAGTTGTTGAACGCACAGGAGGCGTTAACATGGTAAGAGAAGAAAGCAATGACCCCACATTCCACTATTACTATACATTTGACATTTCAGAAGAAGATGCTGCAGGATGGGGTAAAGATGTCGTCTTGCAAGCGACAGCCCTACTAAAAAATCCTGAACAACAGATGTCACCACCTGACCTGCATGTCACAATGTGGCATAAAGATCCTCCAGGTCCGGATGGTGACTATGAAACTAAATTGAAAAATGTTTCACCTGTGAAGCTGACAATGACCGATTTGATTCATGATGGCAACTCAACAGCTGTCATAACAGTAACAGACGCCACTGAAGATGTATCAAAATTGAGATTCACAGGTATGCCATTACATATGTCACTTTGTAAACCATATTTGACAGAATGGCAAGAATTGGGACTGACAGTCATAACAGCTTTGTCAGCCTCTGATTGGAGCAGAGTTGGACCACGAACGGAGTTCAGTCCATCAACCAAGTTGTATAAAGTGCCAGTTAATGTCTCATTGGTGCTGACAGCTGGAACACACATTGATGTGTCCACTTCACAATCCTGAGTGTTTCAGTTGAGTCCTGAAGAAGATGCTCTTCTCTCTTCAGTACCGTCAGGATTGTGGACAACAGGTCCTTCAGACGTAGGACTGATTAAAAATGCACAACCTGTAGTTATAAGGCCAAAAACAGAATACAGACCATGTGTAAGACAGTATCCATTGAAACCTGATGCAATTGACGGAATCAGGCCAGTAAAAGAGGATTTATTAACAGCAGGAGTAATAGTGCCATGTCCAGATTCACCATGTAACACACCCATATTTCCTGTAAAAAAGGCTCCGCCCTCAGTGGGGTGGAGAATGATTCAAGATCTGCAGGCAGTAAATGCTGCTGTGATTAAAAGAGCACCATGTGTTCCAGATCCACACACCTTGTTAAATTCGCTGAGACCAAATTCTAATAGTTTCTCAGTAATTGACATAAGTAATGCATTTTTCTCTGTGCCAGTACATCCAGATAGTCAATTCTGGTTTGCTTTTACCTTTAAAGGACAACGATATACATTCACCAGATTACCGCAGGGTTACGCAGAGAGTCCAACTATTTATTCTCAAGTCATGTCAGCATGTTTAGCCAATTTCGTTCCACCGGCAGATAGCCAACTGTTAGTGTATGTTGATGACATTTTGATTGCCTCTGACACACGAGAAAACTGCATAACTGACACAGTAGCATTATTATGTTTCTTATTTGACAATGGCCACAAAGTGAGTAGAAACAAAGTTCAGTTGTGTAGGGATAAAGTAAAATATTTAGGACATGAGTTATCAGCCACAGGGCGCACGATCCTGTCTGACAGGAAGGAAGCAATTTTGCACGCTCCAAAACCACAAACCAAAAAGCAGATGATGTCATTTCTTGGATTGACTAATTACTGCAGGGCATGGATTCCCTGCTATGCAGAATTGACTAGTCCACTTTCTGATTTGATGTACAAAGATGATATTTCAATGTCAACCGTGTTGGAATGGAACAAAGAAGCTGAGGAAGCTTTTGTAAAAGTAAAACAAACATTAGTGTCATCCACAGTTTTGGCACTACCAGATTATAGTAAACCATTCATTCAAACAGTTGATTGTAAGAATAAGTTCATGACTAGTGTTTTGGTTCAAGTATATGGCTCAGAATTGAGGCCAGTTGCCTACTACTCATCTAAATTGGATGCAGTAGCAAGTGCTTTACCACCATGTGTACAGGCTGTTGTTGCAGCCTCTATGGCTGTTCAAAGTAGCAGTAATGTTGTTCTATTCCATCAGCTGACATTGAAAGTTCCACATGCAGTCTCTGCACTTCTGTTGCAGACAAACATGAGCCTTTTGTCCCCAGCAAGACATCTTTCGTGCATGTCCTTGCTATTATCACAGCCACACCTTACGATAGAGCGATGTACAACATTGAATCCATCCACATTGATACCTTTACCTGAGGATGGTGAGCCGCACAATTGTCTTGATGTAGCAACAGTCTGTACGAAAGCACGCCCAGACCTCCGGGACACACCCATCCCAAACAGTACAATCGTGTATGTGGATGGTTCTTCCACTAAAAATGCTTATGGACAAACGCAATCTGGATATGCTGTCGTCACAAATTCAGAAGTATTAGATTCTGCTTCATTGCCATCGTCATTTTCAGCACAAGCAGCTGAATTAGTTGCTTTAACTGCAGCTTGCTATCTGTTTCAAGGTACGGCCGTATCAATTTATACAGACAGCCAGTACGCTTTCAGCACAGTGCATGTTTTTGCAAAACTGTGGGAGGAGCGTGGAATGGTGACATCATCTGGAAAGCCAGTGACTCATGCCACTCTCCTAACTGCCCTACTGCAAGCTGTGAAGTTGCCTCAACAAATTGCTATATGCAAATGTGCGGCTCACACCAATGGCTCTGACAGTGTTTCAAAAGGAAATGATTTTGCTGACAGAGCAGCAAAAGAGGCAGCAGCAGCTTCTTCTATTTTTGTTGTACAGGAAACTACTCCAGATTTGCATTTAGGTCATACACTGCTTGCTGACATGCAACAGCAGGCAACTGACAGAGAAAAACAAATGTGGATAGCTAAAGGAGCTACGTATGCAAATGACTTGTACGTATGACCACAAAAGAAACCCATATTGCCAAAAAATATGTTTAAATGGGCAGCTATTATGAGCCATGGCGTGACGCATGTCTCATCAGGGGGTATGATATCGCAATTGCAATCTATTTTTTGTCTTTATGGGTTCGATGCATATGCAAAACAGCATTGTAGAGCATGCATGATATGTGCAAAACACAACTCACAAGGCAATTTGAGACCCCAAAGAGGTAAATTTCCAACACCACAATATCCCTTTCAAGTGATTCATATGGATTATATACAGCTGAGTAAACATGAAGGGAAGGAATTTTGTTTAGTCATAATTGATGCCTTCTCAAAATGGGTAGAATTGTTCCCTACAAAACATGCAGATTCACTTACAGTGGCTAAAGCATTATGCAAAGACATCATCCCACGATTTGGAATACCAGAAACAGTCTATTCAGATAATGGAGCGCATTTTGTTAATAGTGCAATACGTAGGAGAAGCACTACAGGTTAATCTAAAAAATCATTGTGCTTATCATCCACAAAGCGCCGGATTAGTGGAAAGGATGAATGGAACAGTAAAAAACAGACTTAGAAAGACAATGGAGGAAACAGGCAGACCATGGACGCATTGTGTAGATTTGGTAAAAATGTATATAAACATAACTAGTACCATGGGGTTGACACCGTATGAAACATTGTTTGGCAGAAAATATCGATTGCCATATTATGGACAAATTTGGGATGTACCTGAGGAAGCCAATTTGGCAGATTACATGAGAAAAATGTTAGAAGGACAACGAGGGAGAGTTCCAAACACTGATGATCCCATTTCTCCACAGGAGGACCCTAAAGTGGTACCTGGAGACTGGGTGTTGATAAGAAGCATCAAGAGAAAACACTGGCATTCACCTAAATGGGAAGGGCCCTATCAAGTACTACTCACAACACCCACAGCTTTGAAAATTGGGGAAAGAAGTACATGGATTCATTTAACTCACTGTAAGAAAGTCATTTCTGCAGACACAGACAAACAGTAAGAACAGTAGGACAAGACTAGTAATAGTGTGTGAGCTTGGTGTTAAGATCCAGGTTAGACACAAAAGCTAGCAGAAGACATTAAGAAGCCACTGTTCTGAACATAGGTGTGCTGTAGTGTGCAGAAATGGCGAAAGAAAAAAATAAAAAGAACGAGGGTTTCTGGACCCCATGGACAGTCCTTGTTATGCTACTTTTCTTTTTTGAATTGGGATTATTATTAAAAGCCATGAGCACGGGACATGATAATAAGGATCACATCCGCAGATTGCAGAGACCAAAAAGAAGTAACGAAGACCCCAGTCCGATAATAAATGCCACAGTACATAGCTGTGATGGGAATAATGCGTACCGATTTGGTGTACAAGCCTGCATTCCTAGAAATACTTCTGTGATCATCTCTGTACCATATAGTGGTCTTACCCATGGAATGCCGGATGGTGACAGAGGGACTAATTACGGAAATAGTTTCTCATGGTATATGACCAACGATCAACAAGATAGGAGATGGGAAACGTTGGTAGCCGATGAATGGAGTAGATGGACACCAAGATGGGCACAAACCAAGTGGGCTAAGTACCAGAGTCAAATTCTCAAAATGTATCAAACAGATGATAAGCTGTCTATAGTGGTGAATACCACAGAAAAAGGAACCATATTCCCACCTGATATAGAGGGAGACTGTTGGTTGTTCCTCCTTTGGGTATACAAACAAGGAAAAGATCCGTATTTCCATTTCTTCCTCTGTGAAACAGATAGAGTACAGCAACCAATATTGACCAAATTAAGTACGTCAAAGGGGGTGTCCATACAAGCAAAGGGGGTGTCTGTACAAGGCACAAAAGACATGAAGGCAGATGACTGGTTCCTAGTAACTACAGGAATTAGTGGACAAAATAACAATTGGCTTTTAATGGCAGAACAAGCAGGACTAGCAGCAAAGAAGGACTGTGTTGTATGTATGGGACCCAGACCTATATTACAGGTAATACCGGCAGCATTACCCAAAGACTGTCTACTGACTGCTATGACACAGACATACATTGCGGCAAACAACAACTGTTCTAAGTGGGACAAGATCTATCCAGTGACCAAATTGACTAAGATTAAACCTTTATTCTCAAGCAAAGTTGGGCATGCTAACCATACATGTGTACACTTGACAGGGACAAGTAAGACTTTGGGTAGCTTAAACCACACCGCCTGGTGTAAGAATGTGGTCCATAGTACTCCCACATTCAAACCTGTCGGGAGGAGTGACGTATGGTGGTGGTGTGGGGATAACAGAATCTTTGACAGACTGCCACGGAATGTGTCAGGTTATTGTGCATTAATATCATTATTGTTACCAGTTGAAGCCATACCCATGACCCCTGAAGACGTTACAACATATGCAGCCTCTCTTATTCCTGAAGATTGGCAGAAAGGCATAGCCAGACATAGAGTAAAAAGAGATTGGAAAGGAGTGGGAAATCCAACATATATTGACGCAATAGGAGTCCCCAGGGGAGTGCCTGACGAGTATAAACTGGTTGATCAAATAGCAGCTGGATTTGAATCTTCCATCTGTTGGTGGTGTTCAATTAATAAAAACGTGGACAGAATAAACTACATCCACTACAATGTACAGAAATTAGGAAATTGGACTGAGGAAGGATTTAAGGCTGTCCATTCACAGTTAGAAGCCACGTCCCTTATGGCCTTCCAGAATCGTATTGCTCTGGATATGTTGTTGGCAGAGAAATGAGGTGTTTGTGCCATGTTCGGAGAACAATGCTGCACATTCATTCCCAACAACACGGCTGCAGACGGTAGTCTCACTCAAGCCATTGACGGGCTGAGGACGTTGAACAGGAAGATGAAAGAGCACAGTGGAGTAAACACCGAAGGCTGGGATTGGTGGCTGGAAGGGATGGGAAAATGGAGGTCTTTGATTTCTTCACTATTAGTGTCTATAGCAGTATTTGCTGCAATTCTAACATTGTGTGGATGTTGTTGTATTCCATGTCTCCGAGGCCTTGTAAATAGAATGATAACCACAGCAGTAAGTCCAGGACCAGGAGGGGGTCCAGCATCATATCCACTTCTGGGGACAGACGACGACAAGGAGGACGATGGCTCTCCTGACCTGTACCCAGACCAATGGAAGTATGATGACCCAGACACCGATGATGGTGACAATGATGACATCACCTCTGGGGTGTAAGCCTATAGAGAAAACATACCATGATGAACCTCTTAGTGAAAATCTCAAAAAGAAGTGCTAAGCTGAGTGATGCCTACTGTATGTTTAACAGGCGATAAACAGGAGGGGAATGTTAAAGATTTTGTATATATGTTATCACTGTTAAACATTTGTACATTTGTCTTCTTTCTCATGAGAACGGTGTTGTGCTGTTTTGCACTTCACCCTGAGAATGTACGTGTTATTCAACCTTGTTTTAGCTTTGTCTTCTTTCTCATGAGAACGGTGTTGTGCTGTTTGCACTTCACCCTGAGAATGTACGTGTTATTCAACCTTGTTTTAGCTTTGTCTTCTTTCTCATGAGAACGGTGTTGTGCTGTTTTGCACTTCACCCTGAGAATGTACGTGTTATTCAACCTTGTTTTAGCTTTGTCTTCTTTCTCATGAGAACGGTGTTGTGCTGTTTTGCACCTGTCTTAACCAAGCCTGAGAATTCAATGTTGTTTTAGCACTCTGGGGTCAATCTGAGCTGGGAATGAAGGGCTGGATGTACTTATTATTATAATATAACTTTGTTTTCGCAGCCTCTAACGACTGGGAGTAAGAGAACGTTTTGACTGTTGTGATGTGGTGCTTAGTGTGAAGGAGTGTGAAGGACAGGACACTTCAGGCAGATGCAGAACAGCTGATAACTGCAACAGACGAGCGAGATGTGCTGACCTGTGTAAAAGAAAGTGTTCTTCCTTACAGCTGCACTTATTGACGTATGCGTTTATGTTACGGGAAGAAACTTGTCTTGCGTCATCACCCCCACCTTTAGGACAAGTTTTTTGTTTATGTGATGAGGGCGTCTCTTAATAAAAAGAGCGGAAAAGCAGGCCAGACTTTAGTGTAGCCTTGGTGTACAGCCTGACTGCACTCCGCGCGTAAAATTTGACTTTCTGTCTCACTGGTGTTTCTTGACTCTGTTTGTCTTGTTAAAGGTTTTAAAAATGTTAGGAGGAGAAAATACCCAACATACATGACATTATAATTGCTTCACATCAGAACCTGAAATTGCCCAGGCCTGAAGAACCCACTTTATGGCCTCAAGCTAAGACACAACCCCTCCTTATCGGGGGGGACATCTCCCTCCATGATAACATGTGGTCATAAACTTTGTCTGGGCAGTCAGCCTTTATCTTGAGGTTTAAAGCAAAGGAAAAGACCTTTGGTTTGAAATAAAAATTTAGTATTTCTTTCATTTATATCCAAAGACTTATAATGTTTGTTTGCATTGATTATTCAAACAAAATGTTTTGCATATAATCATTTGTTTATTTCCATATGCTCATTTTAACTGATATGTGTGTAAGTGTGAACTTTCTGCATTATCTAAAATGTAGAGATTGAAGTATTCCGTTTTAACCAAGAGGATGTGTTTAAGTGATGATGAATAATGTGCATCCATTTGAGTGTTTTAGGACAAATAGTTACTAAAATAGTTAATGTGTTAAATAGTTGAATAATTTCTGTCTGCCCTCTTTTGAAGAAATTAAGCTTTCTGTAAAGTTACACACCCTAAATGGGTGGAGTTTGGTGACATCAGTCCCCTTTAAAAAAGTTAGAGCAGGGTCTTCTCGTGCCTTCTCCTTTCTTCCCACTCTCTCTTGGAGAGCTCTGCAACTCTTTCTTTCTTACCTAATGCTTCATTTTTATTTTTGGGCCAAGGCCCCATTGCATAAGCTACCACGTGGCATTCATTCATTCTTTACTTTTGACAAACTTAAAGTTTAACCTGATGCTTTAAGGTGCGTCAAGTCTTTTGAATTTTTAAGAGAAGTTCCGAGCTGAGCTTTTCAAATTAAGAACGAATTTACAGAAAAGTGACTTTTCCTTTTCATTATAATTTTTCAACACTCTTAAAGTTTTACTTTTTCTAAATTCACAAAGACTTTTCATTTGGCTCCAACAAGCTTTCAAAAAGCTACTAGAAACCATTTTCAACAAACACCTTCTACCTCTGGATTCCTGCAAGCTGATGATGAAGCTAATTTCAAGCCAGCAGCTAATCTGTCGGTAAAGCCATCTGACCCAAGCCTTGGGATTGTGACGGGAAACCGTGGTGTTAACCCCTTGACCCAAGTGAGCTCACACTGCCCAGAGTATGAACATCCACGACAATGGAAATGCCTCTTCAACACCAGCTAAGTGACCCAGTTAAAGGTTCCAGGAAAAGGGTTTGTTGTCTGTGGATACAAAGTGGCTAATTTTAATCCTTTGGCTCCTTTTTAAGATAAGATAAGATAAGATAAACTTTATTGATCTCACAGTGGAGAAATTCACGTTACATCAGCTCTTAAAAAACACAGAGATGGGTGCAAGTAGAGGAAAATGTGCATCAAACAGCGTGTGTAAGGATAAGCAATAATAATAATACTTGTAACAATACAATAAAATAAGAAATTGAGGTAGAAATAGAATATGTATGATGTATATTTATCATATACCTATAAATGATACGCCAATATGATTGGATAAAACACTAAAGAATAAATAGCAATACACCCTTTTCGTGGACGGGTAATATTTTTCATACCACCCGAGTAATCAGCCAATCTGGACAGCGGAGCGGCGCCATGAAATACTGGCGAGTCACTATTAATAATTTCTTACGTGTCCAACCTTGTAGGTTGATTGTTAAAATTAAATTCATTAGTTCTAAAAGCCATCATAATTATTTATAGGAAAAAGTTCTATTTTTTTTTTCTAATAAGGTTTGAACTTTGAGTGTTTACACATAGCAGGGCAGATATGTGACAAAATATGCAGGAATTGTGCATTTTGGGTTAAAAGCATGAAACTGCATAAAGATAGAAAATTTTATACCATAAAATATTAGGATGGGAGCCAAGCTGAATTTGGATATTTATGGCAGCCATATTGGATTCCAATAAAATAATTACTATGTCTTATTAGTCCATATTTCCCTGCAAATGTATGTTTTTGCATGATTTCATACCTCTATTCAACTCAAAGAGACAATGTGTCTTTCCCCTAAATACGAGGTCTGTTAGAAAACTATCCGACCTTTTTATTTTTTGCAAAAACCATATGAATTTGAATCACTTACTGAGTCTGCGGGCTCGGTAAGCGCCGCAGCGGGCCACTCACACCGCCCTCCTGTCTGCTGTGCCGAGCTGCATGCAGCACCAAGTCCAGAGACGCTCTGTTATGGATAAGATGCGGATTGAGGAGCGGTCCAGTATCTGACTGAACCCAGCATGAAATAATCAGAAGCAGTTCCAAAAAGAAAACACATTTATTTGTTCTCCCTTTGTGCTATACATGAAATACTAAATAAATAAAGTTTTGGTGAGGTGAAAAGGTGGCGCGCTCTCTCAGCGTCTCAACAGTCGGAGTCCGAACGTTCACCCCCCCCCCCCCCCCTGTTGACTTTCCCAGACTGTACTCTGTGAAGGAGGAACAGAGATGAGATTATTCAACACTTATTACTACGAAATATTGTTTAGAGGCAAACTTATCAGCTACACGTTTAGGTCTGGTTTCAAACTTAGTTCAAAGAGGCTGCTGCTCACAGCTAGTGGAGGATCATTAATCCGCACGCCACTGCCGTGAGGAGCACGCCAAACAATTTTCACCAATAATTACTTATAGCTGCGTATAAACGCCAATTTACATTCACGGATAAACTTTTCAGAATATTCACCTCTGCCGTGTGCTGACAACGTTTGTCTCTCACCCTCGTCCTCCTTCACAGGCGCGATGTCAGACTCTGAAACGGCCCTCAGCGTCCCCACACGGTCGTCACAAGGTCGTATTCTCCGGCAATCTTATCCAACTCACTGCTGGTTTAAATGTAGTTCTTCATCACTACATTGGTACCAGCTGGAAGTCCTCAGATCTGCACGTGAACATCACAGGTGTCGTGGATTGTCCTGATAGACAGCCGCACGAGAATGCAACAGGTGCAGCCAATCATCGTAACAGAGGAGAGAGACTCTTCTGCAGCACATTTTCCTCAGAGAACAGCCCCAAATCACCTGGGAAGGAAAATAAACACAAAACAACCCAACCTTGTCCAGCCAAACCCCCCCCACAACACACAACACGCTCACTGTTTTGATGCGCAGCGCCCGCTGCATGGTCTCGTAACCGCAGCCGCAGAGTTCCGTGGCCATGACTTGGATTCTTTGGAGGTCCCGCATCCATACCCCGGAGGCAGTGAGCAAAGGGAGAGCATGCGCATTGTGTTCTGCGTGCATTTATCATTTATAGGTATATGATAAAATCGTTATCAAGTTGTTTTACCTTCGGCCTCAGGGTGTATGGTTTTCTTCAGGGTGTATAAAGCTATATTCATTGGTGAACAACTTGATAACTGATTTTATATATATATATATATATATATATATATATAAACATGATTGGAATTGAAAAGACATAGGAGCATCTTATTTACAATATGTGAAGTGGAGTTTAGATCTGATAAGGTGACATTAGTGCTGGGATTTGTAAACAAGTTGTTATTGCACATGATTTATGGACATATTAATATTGCACATGATTTGTGGACATATTATTGCATGTGGTTATTTCACAGTGTTATTGTACAGTCTGACAGCAGCAGGGAGGAACGACCTGCGGTATCGTTCCTTCTTACACTGAGGGTGCCTCAGTCTGTCACTGAACGAGCTGCTCAGCTCCACTACAGTCCGGTGCAGAGGGTGAGAGGAGTTGTTCATGATGGATTTGAACTTGGCTAACACCCTCCTCTCAGCCACCTCCTCCAGAGAGGCCAGAGGACAGCCCAGGACAGAGCTGGACTTCCTGACCAGCTTGTTCAGTCTTTCTCTCCCGCTCTGTACTGCCCGGGGCCCAACAGACAACAGCATAGAGGAGAGCAGAGGCTATAACAGAGTCGTAGAAGGTCTTAAGCAGAGGTCTACTCACTCCAAAGGATCTGAGTCTCCCCAGGAGGTGGAGGCGACTGGCCTTTTTTGTACAGGGTGTCAGTGTTGTGAGTCCAGTCCAGTTTGTTGTTGAGGTGAACACCCAGGTATTTGAAACTGTCCACAGTCTCTATGCCCTCCCCCTGGATGTTCATCGGTGGGTGAGGTGGTGGTTTCCTCCTGAAGTCGATCACTGTCTCCTTCATCTTACTGGTGTTGAGACACAAGTGGTTGCACTCACAGCAGTCCACAAAGTCTGTGATGACCGACCGGTACTCCAGCTCGTTCCCCTCAGACACACGACCCAGAATGGTGGAGTCATCAGAGAACTTCTGGAGGTGGCAGCTGTCCGTGTTGTAGGTGAAGTCTGAGGTGTAAAGGGTGAACATATTTAAACATTTTCACGTTAGTCTAATATTTTTAATAATTGGCTTCAAAATTCATCACTAAATTCCAATCAGATTTATTTAAAGTTTTAAGCTTTATCTCTCTTTCTTCCGTCTCATGAGTTAGTAAGAATTGTGCCCATAAATGAACTTATTTAATCACTGTCCATAAAATGCCAGTAAAATGGTCATTTCTTGTAGAAATTATAAATAAATTGTAAATATTTCTGCTGTGGTTCATTTTGTGTTCAGAAGGAAACTCTTGGTCAACTGTATCGTGGAATTCAGAATTCAGATCAGACACTGATTAAATTAAATCGAGACTGATTAATTCATTTTAGACTGATAAGTTAATGAATGTTTAAATTATAATACCTATGCTAAAATAGGTGGTGCCCTGAGTAATAATTAAATAATAAGTATTAAACCTTAAATTGTTCATTATTTTGGTGACTCATCAGATGGGCCTAATCCGATCTAATTCAGTTTGGGAGTTTAACTACTTATTCTGCTACATTCCTTTCAGCTCTTGTTTGAGAAAAAGTAAATCAGTGTTTTGTGTAAAACTCATCAGTGTTGCTATTGATTTGAAAGTGTTTCAAGATTGTGTGTGTATCATTTTGTTGCTAGAACAACAATTTTAGAAGAGATTGTTAGGTTTTGACTGTAGGGTTTCATTTTGACAGAACTGTGAGGAGTTTTACAACAACTGCTGTGCGTCTTATCTTGCTTGGGTGTAAAGTTTTGACACAGCGAGCCAAATTTTGCAAAATGTGTGTAAGCACATTTTGGACATTTTGGAGTGCAAGGCCTGGGCTGGATGCAGGATTATTTTGTGTTCGTAGGGTGAATAAAAAGTCTGTGGGGCAAAGAGTTTTCTCCTTTCATGCTCCTTTTCTGTGGAACAGTCTTCCAGCGTCGATATAGCAGTCAGATTCTGTGGACACTTTTAAAGCCAAATTGAAGACGCATCTATTCTCTCTCATTTAGTTAGCATATTTGTCATTATGCTTTTTATTGCTGTTATTATGCTTTTTATTTCTTTTAATATTTCTTTTACTCTTTTAACTGTTTTTTTTCTAATTGTGCTTTGAAATCTTTTAATTCATTTTAATTTGTTTTTGAGTTGTTTTGTGCGAAGCGCCTTGGGGCGATGCTGTTGTGAGATGGCGCTCTACAAATGTAATAAATTGAAATTGAAAAAATTGAAGCAATCGGCAAGAACTGTAAGAAACTCAAAACAAGAAACCCTGACCACTACAGGGCCGTGGCTGCTCTCACGGTCCTGTAGCAGACTGACAATCACTGTGTCATCTGCATATTTTAACATGAACCTGTTTTTAAAAGTGCTCTGACACGTGTTGGTATAAAGAATAAATAACAAAGGTGAGAGCACACCCCCTTGTGGTGAGTCAGTGGAAGAACACACTGTGTTTGATACACTGATGGCAATTTCGAAGCCTCATGAACCAATGAGCCACTGCAACACAACTGGCTGAAAATCGACACACTGCTTCGATGCGTTTGATACAGTTTGAAGGGTGACATCTGCTGGATTGTTTTGAGAATTACTTTGAGCGAGTGTCCTGACAAATGTTTGCATTAATTCATGACTGATGTGGTTTGTTCTTGAAAAATAATAATAATAATCATAAAAAGTCATATGTATTATTGTGTCTTTTTAATGTAATAAAAAGTCTCTACAGATGCACACATAATGGTTCTGAAAGCCTTTATTGTAGACTATATGTAGATTTGTAGATTTTATATGTAGACTATATGGATGACCTCTAATTTCCTGCTTTTAAACTCAGATAAAACTGAAGTTATTGTACTTGGCCCCACAAATCTTAGAAACATGGTGTCTAACCAGATCGTTACTCTGGATGGCATTACCCTGACCTCTAGTAATACTGTGAGAAATCTTGGAGTTATTTTTGATCAGGATATGTCATTCAAAGCGCATATTAAACAAATATGTAGGACTGCCTTTTTGCATTTACGCAATATCTCTAAAATCAGAAAGGTCTTGTCTCAGAGTGATGCTGAAAAACTAATTCATGCATTTGTTTCCTCTAGGCTGGACTATTGTAATTCATTATTATCAGGTTGTCCTAAAAGTTCCCTAAAAAGCCTTCAGTTGGTTCAGAATGCTGCAGCTAGAGTACTGACGGGGACTAGCAGGAGAGAGCATATCTCACCCGTGTTGGCCTCCCTTCATTGGCTTCCTGTTAATGCTAGAATAGAATTTAAAATTCTTCTTCTTACTTATAAGGTTTTGAATAATCAGGTCCCATCTTATCTTAGGGACCTCATAGTACCATATTACCCCATTAGAGCGCTTCGCTCTCAGACTGCGGGCTTACTTGTAGTTCCTAGGGTTTGTAAGAGTAGAATGGGAGGCAGAGCCTTCAGCTTTCAGGCTCCTCTCCTGTGGAACCAGCTCCCAATTCAGATCAGGGAGACAGATACCCTCTCTACTTTTAAGATTAGGCTTAAAACTTTCCTTTTCGCTAAGGCTTATAGTTAGGGCTGGATCGGGTGACCCTGGACCATCCCTTGGTCATGTTGCTTTAGACGTAGACTGTGTTTCATAATTATTGTATGGCCTTGCCTTGCAATGTGGAGCGCCTTGGGGCAACTGTTTGTTGTGATTTGGCGCTATACAAGAAAAAAGTTGATTGATTGATTGATTTGTGTTATCATTCCTCAAACTATATTTGGATAAAATGTGACGGGAAAAGTGAGGAAGACGTGTGCTTCTGCAACTGGTGCTCATGTTGCTGTAATTAGTAGAATAGAGGGGATAGGAGACGGTGATTGTGCAACTTTCAACTATTTTTATTCAAAAAAAGAATAATGTCAACATTGCTGGACTTTAATCGGCTCCTCTTCTGCCTCACCACCTCTCCAGCTTTGGAGAAGACCCGCTCACAAGGCACTGATGTTGCTGCATCGACAAATATTTTTTGCCATTCTCTGTAAATTGGGATAGACTGCGACTCGTGTCGCACAGTATTTGAGCCGGTCTTCTCCTCTGGAGAGGTAGGGCTCCGACAAGAAGTGTTGAACCTCCACTGTGGCATCTGTAGTTCTTTGGGTTGCACCTACAATTAAAGAAGACAATATATTATCCTTTGAAGGTTTCTTGAAATGTTTCTATCATTGAATGATACAAAGCAGCTCTGCTGTCCAGTAGTTCCCACAGGCTGTCTCCACTCTCCTGCCTCTGCTCCTCCTGTGGTGCAGCCTGATGAAGTGGATCATATGTAAGTACATGTAACAAGATAATAGAGTTTATCAAATGAGGGACTACCTGTGATGTAGAAGGCGTCCTGTTGATCTGCAGAAGCACATTCGCCTGTTAGTCTGTTTACTGTATCCTGGGCATGTGATTGGTTTCCAAAAGCTAACAGTTTGAAACGCGGATGGAGAATTGTTGAAAATGTGAGGACCCTCACTGTTTCCAACTTGCATCTGGCAGCCAAGAGATGTTGCAGGTGATGAGTGAGTTCAGTAGCAGTGCAGTTAACCAGTCCTGCTGTTGTATGGCTGGGGGGCCTGGCTGCCTTTTTGTTTCTGTCTTTTGTTTTTCCTTCCAGGTGGCTTGCATTTGGGACTGAGTGGCTGTGTTGCTGAGGTTATCAGGACCTCACCCTGATCACCTGCGGCTCGTCAGGACTCACAGCTGAGGTGCATCTATATGGATTGGAACATGGTGGCATTTAAGACTGGAGTATACAGTGTGTATTTGCCAGAGACTCGACCTTGTGACCAGACGGGTGAGATCGTCGTCTCGGGAGCCATCTCATCATCAGTGGATGCAGAGAACGTCCAGGGTTTGATGCACGGTCTGTGAAAGAGGAGGGGGTGAGGTCTCACGCTCGTCAGCACACTTCCTGAGGTACGTTAGATTTTGTGACTAACATTTATACAGTCAGTAAATGTGGTGTCCCTCACACCTTTTTATATTGAGCTGTATGTTAGTCATGTATCGGCTTCCACTGCAGTGGAGTTTTGTGAACTGGCTGTTCCATGCCTGCAGGTTGGGAAGCTGATTAGTAATCAAGCCAGGAAGTGTTTGCTGTTTGTACACCTTTAAGTGTTCTCTCTGTGTGTAGAGTGTGGACTCACATAATGGTTCCTTCTTTCACAGACTCAGTTTGTTGCGGCCACCTGGGGGGTGTCGGCGGGGTCCTTGGGTCCGAACAGCTTCTGGCTCCGGACCGTTAGCGCTGCTGGGAGCGCACCACGCCAGACCACACTTTCTTTTGTTGTTTTTTGTATCACTGTTATGTATTAAATTCAGTTAGCCTTTGTACCGTGCTCTGCTTATTTCATACTGGGTCCTTCAAACGCTGGTCGGTTCTCCGAGCTGCGTCCGAGACATAACAGTAGTCTCTGGCCAAACATCACGGACCCAGCGGTAGCAGAGACGGTAACGCGCCGGGAAGGCGGCAGCAGATGTTCAGTAGTTATCCGGATCAGTTGCGGGTGCTCTCCGCCCGGATGGTGCGTGTTTGAGACCCATTACTGAATACTGATTTGTGCCCTCTTGCAGCCGTGTTCCTGTGTTTGTGCCTTATCCGTGGGTCGTGATGGAGTGTGACTGGCGACAGCTTCGCGTCACGCTCCGACTGGATAAGAGGTATAAACGGGAGCTGCAAGAGTGTGTCTGTAATGGGTGCACGCGCACGGCGGAGCTCTGTGGCACGGGTCGCTGAGCTTCCTGTGTTACAGTTGTAGCCCCGTTTCCCCGGATAAAGATAACTACTGCGTCTGTTGTATCAGCTCCGGCGTTATTTAGTTGAGCACATTTTGGTTGTGTGTTGCACACAGCTGCGCACGGAGATGCAGCTCGTTTGTTTTTTGTCACCAAAGGGGATTTTTCATTTTTAGCACTTTGGCTCCCTCTTTTGGTGACTGAGTCACATTACCGTCAAGCTCTTAAGTTGGAACAGGTGTGTTCCATTTGTTGGAGCTTGACGGTATAAATCACTTATTTGTTTTGTGTTAGTTCATTTTGTGTGGGTGTTTTTTGAGTTGGTTTTTGTGTGGGATTTTATTTTTTTGTTTTTCACTATTTAGTGTCTGGGGTCGTGACCCTGCAGTTCTGCCAAAAAAAAAAAAAAAAAAGGACCCGAGCAACCTTATGTCAGTCTGTTAGTCTTTCTTTTTATTATTTTTTTTTTTCAGTTTCACCTCCCAGGGTTTGATGGGACGTCCCCTGGGGGGTCATGGGGGGGGGGGGGGGGGGGGGTATTTGGGTTGTTGTTTTTTCTTTCTTTTTTTTTGTTTTGTTTTTTGTTATGCCCTCTCTTCTCCTCTGACTCCAGCCGTGTGAGCCGTAGTGTCGGCGTTGCTGGAGTGGTGCAGTTAGGTTGTGCTGGGCGTTTCCCAGGTAACCTCTGCACCCGGGAGGGGAGGGGGGGGTTTGGGGTATTTTCTTTTTGTTCCCTCTCTTCTCCTCTGGCTCCAGCCGTGTGAGCCGTAGTGTCGGCGTTGCTGGAGTGGTGCAGTGTGGTTATGCTGGGCGTTTCCCAGGTAACCTCTGCACCTGGGGGGGGGGGGTGTTTTCCCCCCAGTTTCCGCCCTCAGGGTTTGACTGTGGTGTCCTCTGGGGGGGAAAGGGCTGTGGGTCCATCTAGCCATAGACGGCCGGGGCTGGGTCCGTTGGTCGTGAGGGGAGGCGTCTCCTGGGGTTGACGAGTGGTCCTCTGGGAGGCGCTGGGAGTCCCCGTGGGTGACGTTGGATCCCAGAGGGACCTCGGCTGTGGTTATTACTCCTGGAGCTGGCGGGAAGTCCTCTGGGGGGTGTTGGTCCCTACATGTTGTTTGGGGGGGGGGGGGGGGGGGGGGTGTTTTAGCACTTTTATTTGTAAGCTTAAGTTTGGGGTTTTTCTTTTCTCCTCTTCCCGGGGTTTGATAGGACGGTCCCCTGGGGAGGGGGGGGTGGTTTGGTTGTTTGTGTTTGTCTTTTTTGTTTTATGACTAATGACCGAACATGGTTGGATAAAGGCTGACCGCACAGGTTTAAGAACTCCTGGCCACACCTGTGCTAAGTGACTGACTGAAACAAAGGCAAGGATGCAGCCAGAGGAGAGGACATCAACCATTCTGTTGGAAGACAAATGCAGATGCGGTTTCCAGCCATGGTCCCTGGAGGGGGGTGTTTCTCCTGGGCCAGGTTTGTGTGGTCGCCGGGAGGCTTCCCGTGAGGGTGGGGTACTGTTGTATGGCTGGGGGCCTGGCTGCCTTTTTGTTTCTGTCTTTTGTTTTTCCTTCCAGGTGGCTTGCATTTGGGACTGAGTGGCTGTGTTGCTGAGGTTATCAGGACCTCACCCTGATCACCTGCGGCTCATCAGGACTCACAGCTGAGGTGCATCTATATGGATTGGAACATGGTGGCATTTAAGACTGGAGTATACAGTGTGTATTTGCCAGAGACTCGACCTTGTGACCAGACGGGTGAGATCGTCGTCTCGGGAGCCATCTCATCATCAGTGGATGCAGAGAACGTCCAGGGTTTGATGCACGGTCTGTGAAAGAGGAGGGGGTGAGGTCTCACGCTCGTCAGCACACTTCCTGAGGTACGTTAGATTTTGTGACTAACATTTATACAGTCAGTAAATGTGGTGTCCCTCACACCTTTTTATATTGAGCTGTATGTTAGTCATGTATCGGCTTCCACTGCAGTGGAGTTTTGTGAACTGGATGTTCCATGCCTGCAGGTTGGGAAGCTGATTAGTAATCAAGCCAGGAAGTGTTTGCTGTTTGTACACCTTTAAGTGTTCTCTCTGTGTGTAGAGTGTGGACTCACATAATGGTTCCTTCTTTCACAGACTCGGTTTGTTGCGGCCACCTGGGGGGTGTCGGCGGGGTCCTTGGGTCCGAACAGCTTCTGGCTCCGGACCGTTAGCGCTGCTGGGAGCGCACCACGCCAGGCCGCACTTTCTTTTGTATTTTTTGTATCACTGTTATGTATTAAATTCAGTTAGCCTTTGTACCGTGCTCTGCTTATTTCATACTGGGTCCTTCAAACGCTGGTCGGTTCTCCGAGCTGCGTCCGACACATAACACCTGCAGCCTTTGTGGAACCATTCAGATGAGAGGGTTAACCTTTGAAGATGATACAGTTTGTTCGGTTGTGGCCATATTAAATGGTGCCAGTACAATCACTTATGGTGTCATACTCACTGAAGGAGACGGAGGTATATCTGTGGTGAGGGATGCAAGGGCTGCTCCGACTGGTTCACGCTGCTCATACAACCTCTGGAGCATGAAGAATGTTGAATTTCAGCATGTGTCCACTTCTTCTATGAGTTTGTGTTGTGGTTTTTCTAGCTGTTTTTGAAAGTCACTGAGTTTCACTGCTTTTAAAATATGTCACAATTCGACGAGCTTTCACTCTTATTTCTGCAAGAACTGGAGTTGAATCCAGAGCTTTCTTGACAACAAGGTTGAAACTGTGCACAAAGCATGGCACATTGCGCACATGACGGGGACTAGAAGGAGAGAGCATATCTCACCTATATTGGCCTCTCTTCATTGGCTTCCTGTTAATTCTAGAATAGAATTTAAAATTCTTCTTCTTACTTATAAGGTTTTGAATAATCAGGTCCCATCTTATCTTAGGGACCTCGTAGTACCATATCACCCCAATAGAGCGCTTCGCTCTCAGACTGCAGGCTTACTTGTAGTTCCTAGGGTTTGTAAGAGTAGAATGGGAGGCAGAGCCTTCAGCTTTCAGGCTCCTCTCCTGTGGAACCAGCTCCCAATTCAGATCAGGGAGACAGACACCCTCTCTACTTTTAAGATTAGGCTTAAAACTTTCCTTTTTGCTAAAGCTTATAGTTAGGGCTGGATCAGGTGACCCTGAACCATCCCTTAGTTATGCTGCTATAGACGTAGACTGCTGGGGGGTTCCCATGATGCACTGTTTCTTTCTCTTTTTGCTCTGTATGCACCACTCTGCATTTAATCATTAGTGATCGATCTCTGCTCCCCTCCACAGCATGTCTTTTTCCTGGTTCTCTCCCTCAGCCCCAACCAGTCCCAGCAGAAGACTGCCCCTCCCTGAGCCTGGTTCTGCTGGAGGTTTCTTCCTGTTAAAAGGGAGTTTTTCCTTCCCACTGTAGCCAAGTGCTTGCTCACAGGGGGTCGTTTTGACCGTTGGGGTTTTACATAATTATTGTATGGCCTTGCCTTACAATATAAAGTGCCTTGGGGCAACTGTTTGTTGTGATTTGGCGCTATATAAAAAAAATTGATTGATTGATTGATTGAGCAATTGAGCACATCGAATCCTATTTGCAGCATTGTCTGTGATTATACAGTGGACTTTCTGTCTCAGCCCCATTGTTCAAGTTGCAGCTCCATGGCATCCCTTAAATGCTCTGCAGTGTGTGACTGGGTGAAATGTCCCACCCCCAGCAAAACACTTGCTAGCTCAGTGTTGTTTTCTTTTATGTAGTGGCAGGTGACCCCAAGATAGGCATGTTCATGGATGTCCACATATCACAGTCAGACTTACTGACTCTACCTTTTCCAGCTCAGCCACGGCCTTCTTTTTGTCCTCTTCATAGTTCTTCTCCACCACACATTTTAAAGTTTGGCGAGAAGGCAAGGCATGTGTTGGGTCAAACCTTTGTAGTAAAGCCCTGAAGGCTTTGCTGTCCACTATACTGAACGGTTGTGCATCTTCCACAACATAGTCCAACAGAGCCTCATCCAAATCAGCTTGTCTGCTTTTAATGGAAACACAGTCTGACATGCTGAGCTGTTTTTGTTTATGTTTTAATCTTAGATAAAGAATAAAATACAGCTTACATGGCCTGATTCCTGCTCCAGGAGCAGCAGCCATTGATGTCTGGGGATGTTTGGACCTCAGGTGTCACTGAAGACGTTTTGTTACTGTACCTCAACTCTTGAGCACAAATCAAGCACTTGACCTTTTTGTCTATCTCGGCTTTCAGTGCTTACCAGTCGAGTGAGTATAAGAGAACTTGTGGAGAGCTGGACATGTCCAAACTTGTCCTCTAACACTCCGAAACGGAGGTGTTCCTTTGTCTTGCTTCATCAGCGAATCGGTCGTGACGCGCAAAGCCTCCGCGCGGCTTTCCACGACAAAATCTCTTGTTAAAAGTGAAATCTGCCGAAAAATGGCTGATGTCCAGCTCTTGTGATAACCAGAGAAAGAGCACACGACAGTCTCGTATCCACAGAGCCATCAGCTTAGAAATGATCCAGTGGTTTGTGCCGCGACATCGCAGCTCGGAGCGTGGCGCACCGACCGTCCTTAAAAGGGTCCTTAAAGCTGTAGTTAAAGTCCTTATTCTCTGTGAAGCCCATAAAATTTTCACCAAAAGCCAGATAACTTTTTCGAATGGTTTCCAGGTGCCAGTCTCTAACAGCTTCTGAAAAAATTCTGATGGAAAAAAAGTCCTTTTCATTCCGCCATTTCCAGACAATGAAAATCCGACGAGGGGGCGGGACCACTCCTTCCACAAGGCGTGCTCACAGGCGAATGACGTCACCGACAGGCGTGGAAAAACTCACGCATGCGCACGAGGATTCAAGCATGTCTGACGTAAAAACATATGAATGAAATCCATATAGTTTTTAAAAAAAATAAAAAGGACTGTTACTTTATGGACAGACCACGTATAGTCGAACCTATAACCTGTGTTGATGTACTGTGTGAATAATTGTTGTATATGTTGTGTTTGGTGTGTGTCTATGTTAGATCCTATGTGTATGTAGCTAACTAGACTAAATGAACTCTAAACTAGACCTAAATATAAACTAATGCTTTCCTTGGCTCAGATTCACGTGCTAATTGGTAATAACAGTGTGGCCGGCAATCTCCTCTCACAAACCCACGGTTTGAGCTGCGATTCAGATCTCATTTAAATACTTGGCGGGTCGTATTGACACGCCCAGATTATTCAGATTTTCCGCGAAGCTCAACACGTGGTGTGACGTAACGAGGCCTCGCTCGCAGTGGTCATGTGATGGGGGCGTGCTCGAAACGCTGCTCACTGACACTTCTGGTTCAAAAAGCTCGATGCTGTGTCGAGCAGACTGACTCCAGCTTCACATCACTAGTTTGATAAAAGCCCGTTCACTCTGACTTTCTGTGTTCTGTTTGTTAAAAAGTCTAAAATCCAGCCCACAAGATTACTTACTGCTTAGTTTAAAATGTTCTAAAAGCCTTTGGGTTAAAATACAAGGTTGAATTGTGTTAAAAGCTGAGGAGAAGTCAATAAATAAAAGCTGGGCGTGACACCCGCTGCCCTCCAGGTGTCTAAACAGCAGATTAAGCAGAGTGCGTGTGGCCTCCTCCACTCCTCTGTTAGGCCTGGAAGCAAACTGTAACGGATCAAGTGCATACATAGTGCTTTTCAGCATTTCAGTCCGTACCAATTTCTCAAAGATTTTCATCGGGATTGATGTTCAGGTAACAGACCTAAAATCATTCAAACTTGTGGGATTACTAGATTTAGGAAGTGGGACCACAACAGCATCTTTCCACACTTTGGGAACATGCTGTGTTTCCAAAGACTAAAAAAAACTGGGCTCAGCTCTTTTGCACAAGATTTGAGTAAGTGGCCACAGATCTTATCTGGACCATGACTCTTGTGTACTTCTGTTCTAAGGAAGACTTTTTCAATGTCCCATTGGTTAAAGGAAAAACGCCGGGGATCACGGAGCCTGAGACCAAGTTCTTGGGTTTCCTTGATAAAATCAAATGTGTTAAAACAATTATAAAAACAATTAAGAGCATTAGCTAGTTCAATATCTGAGTTGAAACTTTTTTATTAAAGTGATGTTTGTGCTAAGTTTCATATTTTGGAGGCCTGTAATAGCCTTCATACTAGACCACGCTGACCCACGGTTATGAGCAGCCGTCTTCTTCTCCAACTCAGACTTCTCGCTCTGTTTTGCTTTAAGAATCTCTGTTTTAAGCTCCTTGGTGACTAAAAGAAGGTCTGAGTCTACTCCCTTTTTAAAGGCATCCTTCTTTTTCTTTATACAAGACTTCACTGATTTAGTGACCCAGGGTCTGTTGTTGGGATACATTTTAACTGTCTTACAGGGACAACTGTGTCTCTGCAAAAAGTGACAGAGCACATGACATCAATGAGTTCATCTAAGTCATCACAGGACTGCTTACAACCCCTGGCAATAATTATGGAATCACCGGCCTCGGAGGATGTTCATTCAGTTGTTTAATTTTGTAGAAAAAAAGCAGATCACAGACATGACACAAAACTAAAGTCATTTCAAATGGCAACTTTCTGGCTTTAAGAAACACTATAAGAAATCAGGAAAAAAAAAATTGTGGCAGTCAGTAACGGTTACTTTTTTAGACCAAGCAGAGGGAAAAAAAATATGGACTCACTCAATTCTGAGGAAAAAAATTATGGAATCATGAAAAACAAAAGAACGCTCCAACACATCACTAGTATTTTGTTGCACCACCTCTGGCTTTTATAACAGCTTGCAGTCTCTGAGGCATGGACTTAATGAGTGACAAACAGTACTCTTCATCAATCTGGCTCCAACTTTCTCTGATTGCTGTTGCCAGATCAGCTTTGCAGGTTGGAGCCTTGTCATGGACAGTTTTCTTCAACTTCCACCAAAGATTTTCAATTGGATTAAGATCCGGACTATTTGCAGGCCATGACATTGACCCTATGTGTCTTTTTGCAAGGAATGTTTTCACAGTTTTTGCTCTATGGCAAGATGCATTATCATCTTGAAAAATGATGTCATCATCCCCAAACATCCTTTCAATTGATGGGATAAGAAAAGTGTCCAAAATATCAGCGTAAACTTGTGCATTTATTGATGATGTAATGACAGCCATCTCCCCAGTGCCTTTACCTGACATGCAGCCCCATATCATCAATGACTGTGGAAATTTACATGTTCTCTTCAGGCAGTCATCTTTATAAATCTCATTGGAACGGCACCAAACAAAAGTTCCAGCATCATCACCTTGCCCAATGCAGATTTGAGATTCATCACTGAATATGACTTTCATCCAGTCATCCACAGTCCACGAATGCTTTTCCTTAGCCCATTGTAACCTTGTTTTTTTCTGTTTAGGTGTTAATGATGGCTTTCGTTTAGCTTTTCTGTATGTAAATCCCATTTCCTTTAGGCGGTTTCTTACAGTTCGGTTACAGACGTTGACTCCAGTTTCCTCACATTCATTCCTCATTTGTTTTGTTGTGCATTTTCGATTTTTGAGACATATGGCTTTAAGTTTTCTGTCTTGACGCTTTGATGTCTTCCTTGGTCTACCAGTATGTTTGCCTTTAACAACCTTCCCATGTTGTTTGTATTTGGTCCAGAGTTTAGACAGCTGACTGTGAACAACCAACATCTTTTGCAACATTGCGTGATGATTTACCCTCTTAAGAGTTTGATAATCCTCTCCTTTGTTTCAATTGACATCTCTCGTGTTGGAGCCATGATTCATGTCAGTCCACTTGGTGCAACAGCTCTCCAAGGTGTGATCACTCCTTTTTAGATGCAGACTAATGAGCAGATCTGATTTGATGCAGGTGTTAGTTTTGGGGATGAAAATTTACAGGGTGATTCCATAATTTATTCCTCAGAATTGAGTGAGTCCATATTTTTTTTCCCTCTGCTTGGTCTAAAAAAGTAACCGTTACTGACTGCCACAATTATTTTTCCTGATTTCTTATAGTGTTTCTTAAAGCCAGAAAGTTGCCATTTGAAATGACTTTAGTTTTGTGTCATGTCTGTGATCTGCTTTTTTTCTACAAAATTAAACATCTGAATGAACATCCTCCAAGGCCAGTGATTCCATAATTATTGCCAGGGGTTGTACACGTCCCAGTCAGTACAGTTAAAACATTCCTGCAGGGGGCGCTCAGAATCATCAGTCCAGACTTTCACCTCCTTGGTTCAAGAGTTTTTTCCCCATCAGACATAATTGACATATGGTAACATTCATGACCACGTTACTTAATGACCATCAACATGTCCTGTGATGGATTATATTTACTTAGGGCCCTGTCCCACTGGTGTTTAGGAGGATTTGCATATGGATTGCACACAAAATTGGCCCATATTCGCCAAACATCCACAATATCCGTGTAACATGCCTGTATGAGTCGGCCGTCATCCGAACACGTCCATGATCATCCACAGAGGCACTCATGTCCGCAGCCAGGATTTTTGAGCTGTTCAAAAATGTGGATGCGGATGACATCCGCCTTACATACTCCAAATATACTCAAGTCATCCGCAACTGACGGGGATTTGCGGCTTGGCAGCGGACCGGGACAGTGTGTAAAACAGATATATATTGTGCCCATCATGTCCACATCACAAACTAAAATATGTTGTAGCGAATGCATACAGATTGGCCATGAATAAAGCGTTTTTATTACATCTGCTTTGCAGCTGATTTGTGGACATTCTGTGAATGCATAACAAACACGTCACGTAAACTCAAAGTACTATATGTGGCAGAAAGCGACATACCTGCCTGTCAGTGCCGGTCCGGCTGTGTAGATCCACAAAGACGTAGCTGCTGCAATCCAGGACTTTTATTTAACACCAACAAAAGGAAGAGTTGCTGTTTAGCCACAACTCACTCAAAAAAAAAAAAAAAAAAAAAACACAGCCTCACACCCTGAGCAGCTTCCCCCCTCCCGCTCCCCAAACTCATGAACAGTTAACCCTCGCATGACAACATGAACAATAACTCTGTGATCAACTTGTCCAAGTCCAGCACCTGCTCCAGAGACTGTATTGTTGGTGTGAATAGTGATGCCGAAAGGAGCGAGTGCGCTTATTTTATGACAGCAATGCAGATGCCGTGCAGGCGCAACACGTGCACGATGCACTCATAGTACACCCGTATTAATGCCGTGATAATCTCAACGTGTCGGATCAGTTTCCTCACTACATGCGTTATATAACAGTGATTGTTCATCATATATTCGCTATATATGTTGGGTATTTTCGCCTCCAAACATTCTTAAAACCTTGATAAGACAAACAGAGTCAAGAAACACCAGTGAGACAGAATGTCAATTTTAGCTCGCGAGGAGTGCAGACAGTCCGTACACGTAGTACCACTGAGAGCACTGAGGACTGCTGCGCATGCTCACTCTTTTTATTAGGAGAAGCCCTACCCACATTGTGAAACTTGTCCTAAAGGTGGGGGGGAACATCGCATGACAAGTTTCCTCCCGTAATACAAAACATCTCATGGCACGTATGCCAATGGTTGCAGCTGTGTGGAGAAACGGTTCCTTTTGTTTAATCTTATCATTGAAGGTCAGCACATCCCGTTCTTGCAGGCTCCTGTTTGCACTTATCATCTGTTCTGCAAAAGCTTGGAGTGTCCTGTTTTGTACAGTAAGCATTTGTACAGTATAAGGTCAAAATAACCTCCAGCTCTTCACTCCCAGTTCAAACTGACCCCAGCATGCTTCACTCCCAGTCGTTAGTGGCTACAAAAACAAAGTTGTGCTATCAGTGTAATAACAACAAGTACATTCTCAGGGTTACGTTAAGACAGGTGCAAAACAGCTCAATAACATTTCATCAGAACAAAGACAAAGGAACAAATGTTTAACAGTGATAAAAATATATACAAAATCTTTAACATTTCCCTCCTGTTATCGCTTGTTAAACATATAGTAGGCATCACCTAGCTTAGCACTTCTTTCTTGAGATTTTCACTAAGAGGCTCATCATGATATGTTCTACAGGCTTACACCCCAGAGGTTATGTCATCATTGTCATCATCATCGGTGTCTGGGTCATCATACTTCCATTGGTCTGGGTACAGGTCATGAGAGCCCTCTTCCTCCTCGTCGTCGTTTTGCCCCAGGAGTGGATATGAAGCTGGTCCCCCTCCTGGTCCTGGACCTATTGCTGTGGTTATCATTCTATTTGCAAGGCCTCGAAGACATGGAATACAACAACATCCACACAATGTTAGAATCGCAGCAAACACTGCTATAGACACTAATAGTGAAGAAATCAAAGACCTCCATTTTCCCATCCCTTCCAGCCACCAATCCCAGCCTTCGGTGTTTACTCCACTGTGCTCTTTCATCTTCCTGTTCAACGTCCTCAGACCGTCGATGGCTTGAGTGAGGCTGCCATCTGCAGCTGTGTTGTTGGGAATGAATGTGCAGCATTGTTCTCCGAACATGGCACAAACACCTCCTTTTTCTGCCAACAACATATCCAGAGCAATACGGTTCTGGAAGGCCATAAGGGACGTGGCTTCTAACTGTGAATGGACAGCCTTAAATCCTTCCTCAGTCCAATTTCCTAATTTCTGTACATTGTAGTGGATGTAGTTTATTCTGTCCACGTTCTTATTAATTGAACACCACCAACAGATGGAGGATTCGAATCCAGCTGCTATCTGATCAGCCAGTTTATACTCATCAGGCACTCCTCTGGGGACTCCTATCGCATCAATATATGTTGGATCTCCCACTCCTTTCCAATCTCTTTTTACTCTATGCCAATTTTCAGGCACCACAGACTGTAGGTGCGACAGCAAGTCCTTAGCTAAAATGGGAATGACTTTTACTGGGAGGAGTAGGGACACTAAGGCACAGTAGCCCGACACATTCCTAGGCAATCTATCAAAAAGCCTATTATCTCCACACCACCACCATACATCACTCCTACTGACAGGTTTGAATGTGGAATTACTATGGACCACATCCTTACACCAGGCAGTGTGGTTTAAGCTACCCAAAGTCTTACTTGTCCCTGTCAAGTTTACACATGTATGGTTAGCATGCCCAACTTTGCTTGAAAATAAAGGTTTAATCTTAGTCAATTTGGTCAATGGATAGATCTTGTCCCACTTAGAACAACTGTTGTTTGCTGCAATGTATGTCTGTGTCATTACAGTCAACAGACAGTCTGTGGGTAATGCTGCCGGTATTACAACACAGTCCCTCTTTGTAGCTAGTCCTGCTTGTTCTGCCATTAAAAGCCAATTGTTATTTTGTCCACTAATTCCTGTAGTTACTAGGAACCAGTCATCTGTTTTCATGTCTTTTGTACTTCTTATGGATGCACCCTTTGTCCTGCTGAGATCAGTCATAACTGGTTGCTTTAACGTCTTGTTAGCTGTAGCCGTGATATTATCTTCACACAATATCAGGGAGAAGTAGGGGTCAGACCCTGTTTTGTGGACCCACAACAAAAACAACCAACATTCTGAATCCGGTGTTCCTGGTGGGATTATGGATTTGTTTTTTTGTATCCACTACAATCAGCAAGCTATCCTCTGTTTGATACATTTTAAGAAATTGGCTTTGGTACTTAGCCCACCCGGTTTGTGCCCAACTAGGTGTCCATCTGTCATACCTATCTGCCACCAAGGTCTCCCATCTCTTATCCTGTTGATCATTTGTCATATACCAATCATAGCCACTATACCATGATCCCTGTTGATCATCCTGTGTCCGTGTCAAGGATGTAAAAGGGACTTTGATTACTACTGAAGCATTTCGGGGAAAGCAGGCCTGTACACCAAATTGATATGCTCTTTGTTTACTACATCGATGCCCTACAGGTATAAGTGGATTGGGGTCTTTGTCCTCTCTTTTTGGCCTATTTAGTTTGTTGATGTGTCCTGTATTGTCATGTCCGACACTTATGGCTTTCACTAATAAGCCTAATCCAAAAAAGAAAAGTAGCATAATAAGGACTGTCCATGGGGTCCAGGGACCCTCGTTCTTTTTGTTTTTTACTTTTGCCATTTCTACACACTACAGCACACCTATGTTCAGAACAGTGGTTTCTAAAGTCTTCTGCTAGCTTTTGTGTCTAACCTGGATCTTAACACCAAGCTCACACACTATTACTAGTCTTATCCTACTGTTCTTACTGTTTGTCTGTGTCTGCAGAAATGACTTTCTTACAGTGAGTTAAATGAATCCATGTACTTCTTTCCCCAATTTTCAAAGCTGTGGGTGTTGTGAGTAGTACTTGATGGGGCCCTTCCCACTTAGGTGAATGCCAGTGTTTTCTCTTGATGCTTCTTATCAACACCCAGTCTCCAGGTACCACTTTAGGGTCATCCTGTGGAGAAATGGGATCATCAGTGTTTGAAACTCTCCCTCGTTGTCTTTCTAACATCTTCCTCATGTAATCTGCCAAATTGGCTTCCTCAGGTACATCCCAAATTTGCCCATAATATGGTAGTCGATATTTTCTTCCAAATAATGTTTCATAAGGTGTCAAACCCGTGGTACAAGTTATGTTTATGTACATCTTCACCAAATCTATGCAATGTGTCCATGGTCTGCCTGTTTCCTCCATTGTCTTTCTAAGTGTTTTTTACTGTCCCATTCATTCTTTCCACTAATCCGGCACTTTGTGGATGATAAGCACTGTGATTTTTGAGAGTAATCTGTAGCGCTTCTCCTACATATTGCACTATTGTATTAACAAAGTGTGCTCCATTATCTGAATAGACTGTTTCTGGTATTCCAAATCGTGGAATGATGTCTTTGCACGATGCTTTAGCCACTGTAAGTGCATCTGCATGTTTTGTGGGGAACAATTCTACCCATTTTGAGAAGGCATCAATTATGACTAAACAAAATTCCTTCCCTTCATGTTTACTCAACTGTATATAATCCATATGAATCACTTGAAAGGGATATTGTGGTGTTGGAAATTTGCCTCTTTGGGGTCTCAAATTGCCTTGTGAGTTGTGTTTTGCACATGTCATGCATGCTCTACAATGCTGTTTTGCATATGCATCAAACCCATAAAGACAAAAATAGATTGTAATTGCAATATCATACCCCCTGATGAGACATGTGTCACGCCATGGCTCATGATAGCTGCCCATTTAAACATTTTTTGGCAATATGGGTTTCTTTTGTGGTCATGAGTACAAGTCGTTTGCATATGTAGCTCCTTTGTTTAACCACATTTGTTTTTCTTTTTCAGTTGCCTGCTGTTGCATGTCAGCAAGCAGTGTGTGACCTAAATGCAAATCCGGAGAGGTTTCGTGTAGGAGAAAAATAGAAAAAGCTGCTGCTGCCTTTGCGGTTTTGTCAGCAAAATCATTTCCTTTTGAAACACTGTCAGAGCCTTTGGTGTGAGCCGCACATTTGCATATAGCAATTTGTTTAGGCAATTTCACAGCTTTCAGTAGTGCAGTTAGGAGAGTGGCATGAGTCACCGGCTTTCCAGATGATGTCACCATTCCACGCTCTTCCCACAGTTTTGCAAACACATGCACTGTGCTGAAAGCGTACTGGCTGTCTGTATAGATTGTTACAGCCTTTCCTTTAAATAAATGACAAGCTGCAGTTAGAGCTACTAATTCAGCTGCTTGCGCTGAGAATGATGATGGCAACGAAGTAGAATCCAATACTTCTGAATTTGTGACAACAGCATATCCAGATTGTGTTTGTCCATAAGCATTTTTAGTGGAGGATCCATCCACATACACAATTGTACTGTGTGGGATGGGCGTATCCAAAAGATCAACACGGGCCTTCATACAAACAGTTGCTACATCAAGACAATTGTGCGGCTCACCATCCTCAGGTAAAGGTATCAATGTGGATGGATTCAATGTTGTACATCGCTCTACCGTAAGGTGTGGTTGTGATAATAGCAAGGACATGCACGAAAGATGTCTTGCTGGGGACAAAAAGCTCATGTTTGTCTGCAACAGAAGTGCAGAAACTGCATGTGGAACTTTCAATGTCAGCTGATGGAATAGAACAACATTACTGCTACTTTGAACAGCCACAGAGGCTGCAACAACAGCTTGTACGCATGGTGGTAGAGCACTTGCCACTGCATCCAATTTAGATGAGTAGTAGGCAACTGGCCTTAATTTTGAGCCATATACTTGTACCAAAACACTAGTCATGAACTTATTCTTACAATCAACTGTTTGAATGAATGGTTTACTATAATCCGGTAGTGCCAAAACTGTGGATGACACTAATGTTTGTTTCACTTTCACAAAAGCTTCCTCAGCATCTTTGTTCCATTCCAACACGGTTGACACTGAAATATCATCTTTGTACATCAAATCAGAAAGTGGACTAGTCAATTCTGCATAGCAAGGGATCCATGCCCTGCAGTAATTAGTCAGTCCAAGAAATGACCATCTGTTTTTTGGTTTGTGGTTTTGGAGCATTCAAAACTGCTTCTTTCCTGTCAGATAGAATAGTGCGTCCTGTAGCTGATAATTCATGCCCTAAATATTTCACCCCTATCTTTACATAATTGTACTTTATTTTTACTCACTTTGTGGCCATTTTCAAATAGAAAACATAGCAGAGCTACTGTGTCAGTGATGCAATTTTCACGTGTGTCAGAAGCAATCAGAATGTCATCAACATATATCAGTAGTTGACTGTCTGCAGGTGGAACAAAATTAGCTAAACAAGCTGACATAACTTGAGAATAAATAGTTGGACTTTCTGCATAGCCCTGTGGCAATCTAGTAAACGTGTAGACGGTCCTGCCGTCTCCCTTTTTGAGTCTTCTTGTTGTACTATTACATCTTCTTCTGCTTTTCCTACTCCTTTCTTTTTCCTTGCTTTCTCCAACCTTCTCTTCTCTGCTCCTTTGTCTGTTTTCTGCTTCTTCTTCCCAAAATGCCACTAATTCTGCCCCTACTTTCTTTTTCTTTTTCTCGTCACCTTTGTGTTCACTTTCTAACTTTTCTTTCAATTTCTGAATACTGGTCAGGTTTAGTCGTCCGTCAAAGTCATGTTTATTTATCCAGGTCTCCAATTTCTTTGTTGCTTTTGGATTTTTTGCTTCCATAAATTTCCAGTCGTCAGTTGATAAATTCTTTCTTTTTAGACGTCTTTCCCCCCATTTTTATTATTCTTTGTTATAATTTGGACTTCAGACGGGGGCACACCTAGGGTGTTCTAAATCTGAAGTTTTCACTTTCTTTGGACGTGACAATTAAGTCCGTCGTGTGGTTGATTCCTTTCACCTCCCCATAGGAAGCGGAATCACTTGCCTCTGCTTCCACACACGGTTGTCACTCACGTTGTCCAAAGAATTACACTTTCATACTTTTATTCTCTAACCGGTATTACCTTTACGTTTTAAAACAGAGGAGTCCGTACCCTCCTTCCGGAATTTAACTACGTGCGTTCCTCGCAACCGTAGAGGAGTCCGCCCTCCTCGCGGAGTTTAACTGCGTTACATTAACAGACGATTCCACGCCATCGCTTACGGAGTTTAACTGTTTTATGTGATCTGATCACCACTCATTCAGTACTGTTACAAAGAAATTCTACTCACTGACTCGACTTCCTGCCTGTCTTCTTCGGGAAAATCTCGTCAACCAGACAATGCCAACGGCGGTCGACAATTGCAGACACGATCAATCGATCGGACCTTGGCCAAGGATTTACATCTGGACTTGACGACCTCCGCCGGACACCTCCGGTGTTGTTGAGATCCCGGGACGAGCCCCCAGTCAATGTTGGGTATTTTCGCCTCCAAACATTCTTAAAACCTTGATAAGACAAACAGAGTCAAGAAACACCAGTGAGACAGAATGTCAATTTTAGCTCGCGAGGAGTGCAGACAGTCCGTACACGTAGTACCACTGAGAGCACTGAGGACTGCTGCGCATGCTCACTCTTTTTATTAGGAGAAGCCCTACCCACATTGTGAAACTTGTCCTAAAGGTGGGGGGAACATCGCATGACAAGTTTCCTCCCGTAATACAAAACATCTCATGGCACGTATGCCAATGGTTGCAGCTGTGTGGAGAAACGGTTCCTTTTGTTTAATCTTATCATTGAAGGTCAGCACATCCCGTTCTTGCAGGCTCCTCTGTTTGCACTTATCTGTTCTGCAAAAGCTTGGAGTGTCCTGTTTTGTACAGTAAGCATTTGTACAGCATAAGGTCAAAATAACCTCCAGCTCTTCACTCCCAGTTCAAACTGACCCCAGCATGCTTCACTCCCAGTCGTTAGTGGCTACAAAAACAAAGTTGTGCTATCAGTGTAATAATAACAAGTACATTCTCAGGGTTACGTTAAGACAGGTGCAAAACAGCTCAATAACATTTCATCAGAACAAAGACAAAGGAACAAATGTTTAACAGTGATAAAAATATATACAAAATCTTTAACAATATATTATTAATATATCCGTAATTCATACTGGGACATTTGTCATTTTTGGCCATTTTTGTTGCGGACGACAACGAACGCCCGTAATTTGTGTACTCAATTTATGTGCAATTGATCCTCTCCCCAGTGGGACAGGGCCCTTACTTCAGCACTTTTGTCTAAATAGACTTTTGTTTGTTTGTTTGTTTTTACTACAAGTGACTAAATCCCGTTTTTTTTATACCAGCAGTATCAAAGTCTGAGCCAGGTGCAAAAGGTACGCAAGTCTTCAAACGAATGTGGTACCATCCACCAGCCACTGAGTTTGAAAATGCTGAAAACACTTTAGACATCAAGGATTAACCATTACTGTTGTGATATGTTGTTATGGGACTATATTACACTTACGCGGAGTAATCTATACTGTAACAGGGCCCGTGTAATAACACTGCATGTTCTGTGTTCTATGTCAGTCAGTACCTGAATTAAAACAACGGCAACTTTATCTCCGAGACTCCTCATCATTGTGTACCTAATATATTCAATAACACATCATGGTGGCAGTGGAAAAAGATCGCCAACAACGCCATTCAGCACTACCTTGCACCGACAGAAGTCACCAGTAAAACTGTCCGAGGATAATTTATTTCTCTGCCTGACGGGTGAGAGCACTTCAACGGCTAGGGGGATCAAGCTAACGCTAAGTGGCTGGTTGCAACAGTTCAAGCTCGAGACCAGAGAAACGTAAAAAAAAAAAAAAAAAAAAAAAAAAAATGACTTCACATCTGTCAACAATGAAATGGTCCGACCCTGATCTGAGTGAGGCTATTTCACTTTTCAAACAGAAAATGTGTCTATATCTGGAGGATGAGGAGGTAGAGGACGCAGCTAAGAAAGCTAGGAAGATATGCCGAGGGACTGGAGATGAAGGCCTAAAGAGACTTAACGCGAGTGGACTCAGTGAAGAGAATAAAAAGAAACCAGAGGAGTTGTGGAAGTTTTTCGAAGGTCAGTTAAAACTAAACGTGAACTTCAGAATACACAGACTTCATTTGATGCAGTACAGACAGAGATCCGATGAAACGATTGACGACTTTGTTACCAGAGCTAGGACGCTAGCACTGAAATGTCAATTCACAGACGAGGAACTGAGTGAACGTCTGATTGAGCTCATAATAGCCAGTACCCCATACGACACACTGAGAAACGATCTGTACAGTAAACCCAAAGGCTACTCCTTGGCTGAAGTGCTAACTGAAGGAAGAAAATACAAAGTGCTGTCAGCAGGCAATGAGCAGTTAAACCAGCTGGTCCTGACTACTGCAGAAAAGGTTCATGCCATACACCGAGGACGGGCATGTCAGAACTGCGGCAGAAGCCATCAACCGCGTCAGTGCCCTGCCTATAACGATGAATGCTCTGCGTGTGGCATGAAGGGACACTGGGCGAGGTGCTGCAGGAAGAACCGACATCAACAGAAGCCAGGCTCCACTCCACAGAGAAAAAGTAAGCCCCGTCCACCACCACCAAACAAACATTACAACCAGCACCGGGCAGCCAGGAGAAGAGACAAGCCACACCATAGAGCCACAGTTGACATAGTTGACTGTAAGGACCCAGAGGATGAAAACATCTACCAACAACAGTTCCATTCCATCACCATAAGCGAAAAATGCATGCACAGCATCAGCAGCAAACCACCTAGAGATGAAGCCTACACAACACTCAACGTGAGACCACCCGACGTACCTGGCCAAGGACACACACTTAGGCTGAAGATCGACACAGGGGCATCTGGGAACACTCTTCCTCTGCGCACATTCATGCAGATGTACGGCAATGACACAGGTGCATACCAACGCCTGAAGAAGAACAACATGAAGCTGTCAGCATACAGTGGACATGAAATACCGTGCTATGGAACCATCAACATCCCATGTCAGTACAAGGACTCCAGATGGGTAAGCGCCAAGTTTTATGTTGTGAATGTACCAGGGCCTGCTGTCATTGGACTACCCACAAGTCAATCAATCAATCAATTTTTTTTTATATAGCACCAAATCACAACAAACAGTTGCCCCAAGGCGTTTTATATTGTAAGGCAAGGCCATACAATAATTATGTAAAACCCCAACGGTCAAAACGACCCCCTGTGAGCAAGCACTTGGCTACAGTGGGAAGGAAAAACTCCCTTTAACAGGAAGAAACCTCCAGCAGAACCAGGCTCAGGGAGGGGCAGTCTTCTGCTGGGACTGGTTGGGGCTGAGGGAGAGAACCAGGAAAAAGACATGCTGTGGAGGGGAGCAGAGATCGATCACTAATGATTAAATGCAGAGTGGTGCATACAGAGCAAAAGAGAAAGAAACAGTGCATCATGGGAACCCCCCAGCAGTCTACGTCTATAGCAGCATAACTAAGGGATGGTTCAGGGTCACCTGATCCAGCCCTAACTATAAGCTTTAGCAAAAAGGAAAGTTTTAAGCCTAATCTTAAAAGTAGAGAGGGTGTCTGTCTCCATGATCTGAATTGGGAGCTGGTTCCACAGGAGAGGAGCCTGAAAGCTGAAGGCTCTGCCTCCCATTCTACTCTTACAAACCCTAGGAACTACAAGTAAGCCTGCAGTCTGAGAGCGAAGCGCTCTATTGGGGTGATATGGTACTACGAGGTCCCTAAGATAAGATGGGACCTGATTATTCAAAACCTTATAAGTAAGAAGAAGAATTTTAAATTCTATTCTAGAATTAACAGGAAGCCAATGAAGAGAGGCCAATATGGGTGAGATATGCTCTCTCCTCTAGTCCCCGTCAGTACTCTAGCTGCAGCATTTTGAATTAACTGAAGGCTTTTTAGGGAACTTTTAGGACAACCTGATAATAATGAATTACAATAGTCCAGCCTAGAGGAAATAAATGCATGAATTAGTTTTCAGCATCACTCTGAGACAAGACCTTTCTGATTTTAGAGATATTGCGTAAATGCAAAAAAGCAGTCCTACATATTTGTTTAATATGCGCTTTGAATGACATATCCTGATCAAAAATGACTCCAAGATTTCTCACAGTATTACTAGAGGTCAGGGTAATGCCATCCAGAGTAAGGATCTGGTTAGACACCATGTTTCTAAGATTTGTGGGGCCAAGTACAATAACTTCAGTTTTATCTGAGTTTAAAAAGCAGGAAATTAGAGGTCATCCATGTCTTTATGTCTGTAAGACAATCCTGCAGTTTAGCTAATTGGTGTGTGTCCTCTGGCTTCATGGATAGATAAAGCTGGGTATCATCTGCGTAACAATGAAAATTTAAGCAATACCGTCTAATAATACTGCCTAAGGGAAGCATATATAAAGTGAATAAAATTGGTCCTAGCACAGAACCTTGTGGAACTCCATAATTAACTTTAGTCTGTGAAGAAGATTCCCCATTTACATGAACAAATTGTAATCTATTAGACAAATATGATTCAAACCACCGCAGCGCAGTGCCTTTAATACCTATGGCATGCTCTAACTCTCTGTAATAAAATTTTATGGTCAACAGTATCAAAAGCAGCACTGAGGTCTAACAGAACAAGCACAGAGATGAGTCCACTGTCCGAGGCCATAAGAAGATCATTTGTAACCTTCACTAATGCTGTTTCTGTACTATGATGAATTCTAAAACCTGACTGAAACTCTTCAAATAGACCATTCCTCTGCAGATGATCAGTTAGCTGTTTTACAACTACCCTTTCAAGAATTTTTGAGAGAAAAGGAAGGTTGGAGATTGGCCTATAATTAGCTAAGATAGCTGGGTCAAGTGATGGCTTTTTAAGTAATGGTTTAATTACTGCCACCTTAAAAGCCTGTGGTACATAGCCAACTAACAAAGATAGATTGATCATATTTAAGATCGAAGCATTAAATAATGGTAGGGCTTCCTTGAGCAGCCTGGTAGGAATGGGGTCTAATAAACATGTTGATGGTTTGGATGAAGTAACTAATGAACATAACTCAGACCGAACAATCGGAGAGAAAGAGTCTAACCAAATACCGGCATCACTGAAAGCAGCCAAAGATACCGATACGTCTTTGGGATGGTTATGAGTAATTTTTTCTCTAATAGTTAAAATTTTGTTAGCAAAGAAAGTCATGAAGTCATTACTAGTTAAAGTTAATGGAATACTCAGCTCAATAGAGCTCTGACTCTTTGTCAGCCTGGCTACAGTGCTGAAAAGAAACCTGGGGTTGTTCTTATTTCTTCAATTAGTGATGAGTAGAAAGATGTCCTAGCTTTACGGAGGGCTTTTTTTTTATAGAGCAACAGACTCTTTTTCCAGGCTAAGTGAAGATCTTCTAAATTAGTGAGACGCCATTTCCTCTCCAACTTACGGGTTATCTGCTTTAAGCTACGAGTTTGTGAGTTTATACCACGGAGTCAGACACTTCTGATTTAAAGCTCTCTTTTTCAGAGGAGCTACAGCATCCAAAGTTGTCTTCAATGAGGATGTAAAACTATTGACGAGATACTCTATCTCCCTTACAGAGTTTAGGTAGCTACTCTGCACTGTGTTGTTATATGGCATTAGAGAACATAAAGAAGGAATCATATCCTTAAACCTAGTTACAGCGCTTTCTGAAAGACTTCTAGTGTAATGAAACTTATTCCCTACTGCTGGGTAGTCCATCAGAGTAAATGTAATGTTATTAAGAAATGATCAGGACAGAAGGGAGTTTTCAGGGAATACTGTTAAGTGTTCTATTTCCATACCATAAGTCAGAACAAGATCTAAGATATGATTAAAGTGGTGGGTGGACTCATTTACTTTTTGAGCAAAGCCAATAGAGTCTAATAATAGATTAAATGCAGTGTTGAGGCTGTCATTCTCAGCATCTGTGTGGATGTTAAATCGCCCACTATAATTATCTTATCTGAGCTAAGCACTAAGTCAGACAAAAGGTCTGAAAATTCACAGAGAAACTCACAGTAACGACCAGGTGGACGATAGATAATAACAAATAAAACTGGTTTTTGGGACTTCCAATTTGGATGGACAAGACTAAGAGACAAGCTTTCAAATGAATTAAAGCTCTGTCTGGGTTTTTGATTAATTAATAAGCTGGAATGGAAGATTGCTGCTAATCCTCCGCCCCGGCCCGTGCTACGAGCATTCTGACAGTTAGTGTGACTCGGGGGTGTTGACTCATTTAAACTAACATATTCATCCTGCTGTAACCAGGTTTCTGTTAGGCAGAATAAATCAATATGTTGATCAATTATTATATCATTTACCAACAGGGACTTAGAAGAGAGGGACCTAATGTTTAATAGACCACATTTAACTGTTTAGTCTGTGGTGCAGTTGAAGGTGCTATATTATTTTTTCTTTTTGAATTTTTATGCTTAAATAGATTTTGCTGGTTATTGGTAGTCTGGGAGCAGGCACCGTCTCTACGGGGATGGGGTAATGAGGGGATGGCAGGGGGAGAGAAGCTGCAGAGAGGTGTGTAAGACTACAACTCTGCTTCCTGGTCCCAACCCTGGATAGTCACGGTTTGGAGGATTTAAGAATATTGGCCAGATTTCTAGAAATGAGAGCTGCTCCATCCAAAGTGGGATGGATGCCGTCTCTCCTAACAAGACCAGGTTTTCCCCAGAAGCTTTGCCAATTATCTATGAAGCCCACCTCATTTTTTGGACACCACTCAGACAGCCAGCAATTCAAGGAGAACATGCGGCTAAACATGTCACTCCCGGTCCGATTGGGGAGGGGCCCAGAGAAAACTACAGAGTCCGACATTGTTTTTGCAAAGTTACACACCGATTTAATGTTAATTTTAGTGACCTCCGATTGGCGTAACCGGGTGTCATTACTGCCGACGTGAATTACAATCTTACCAAATTTACGCTTAGCCTTAGCCAGCAGTTTCAAATTTCCTTCAATGTCGCCTGCTCTGGCCCCCGGAAGACAATTGACTATGGTTGCTGGTGTCGCTAACTTCACATTTCTCAAAACAGAGTCGCCAATAACCAGAGTTTGATCCTCGGCGGGTGTGTCGTCGAGTGGGGAAAAACGGTTAGAGATGTGAACGGGTTGGCGGTGTACACGGGGCTTCTGTTTAGGGCTACGCTTCCTCCTCACAGTCACCCAGTCAGCCTGCTTTCCCGGCTGCTCGGGATCTGCCAGGGGGTAACTAACGGCGGCTAAGCTACCTTGGTCCGCACCAACTACAGGGGCCTGGCTAACTGTAGAATTTTCCACGGTGCGGAGCAGAGTCTCCAATTCGCCCAGCCTGGCCTCCAAAGCTACGAATAAGCTACACTTATTACAAGTACCGTTACTGCTAAAGGAGGCAGAGGAATAACTAAACATTTCACACCCAGAGCAGAAAAGTGCGGGAGAGACAGGAAAAGCCACCATGCTAAATCGGCTAAGAGCTAGTAGCTACACTAAGCTAGCGGATTCCTAAAAACACGCAAAGTGAATAATGTGTAAATAATTTAGAGGTGATTCAGCAGAAGGAGTGCTTTAGTTAAGGCACGTAAAGATTACACTGGGAAACAAATCGTAATCTAGATAACTAGATCAATCTAACTGCGCAGATTAAACAGCTAACAGATACAGAAAAACACCGCTGTGCTCCGGAAGAGGAAGTGATACAATACCGCAGTGAGAGCCAACCACCAGTAGACAAGTGAACTGCTTAACTTTGTTACCCTGCATGTGAACACTGTAAAGAGGAAGACTGATAACACTAAGGAAGACAGAGAAAAGCCAAAACACTTGAAAGTTGTCATGAGCTGGGTAGGCGTGGCACAGAAGGAGGTTGAACACAAATGCAGACTCAAAATACTGAGGTTTACATTAAAGGCTTTATGTCAAAAATCAGGCTGGGGTTCAGTACACAAAAAGGCAGTCCGAGAAGCAGCAGCACAGGCAGGGGTCAGGCAGAGGCGTAGTCAACAACAAGCATGGTTCAAAAATACCAGGAGACACGATACATGGGCAGAGGCAGGAGCAAGGTCAAAAAACAAAGCACAGTCAAAAAACACAAGGCATATACAGAGCAAAAACAAAGGCTGGAACGTGGACAAAAAAATCACAACGAACTAGCAGGGAGTGGAGAAAGTGAGGAGCTTAAATAACAGGTGCAAGTAATTAGGGAAACAAGGCACAGGTGTCAGGGAAGGTTCTGGAAGGGGTGTGGTCAGATGAGACAGAGGTGGGACAGGAGTCAAGAGAGTGCAAGAAGACAGAGCAGACAGAATTACAATGAAGGTGAGAGAAGCAGATGCAAGATAGTGCAGGAAGACAAATGCAAAGTGAACAGGACCTGACAAGATGGTAAAACTAACCACAGTGATCAAAATAAAACACCAAGACAAAAGATGAACAAAACCCAAGTCCCAATACACAAGAAATAAAATAAAGAAAACCTGACATGAAGGAACAAAGAATTAAACCATGAAACAAATGTAAGACTAAAAGACTAAGACCAAACCAGAATGGAACTATGTGGAACCATAAACAGATAATTCAACATAAGACAAAAGAAAAGCAAACAGGAAATAAAACTAATGAATATACAAAGGTAGGGATGAAACTAGACACATGACTAAAGTAAGATAAACAGGATAATCAGAACCAAAGTATGATGAGACTAGATTAATAACTAAAATAAAATGACCAAATAAAAACAATAAGGGACAAAACATGACTGGGCCAGACTGGGGCCGAAACCTGACAAAAGTAAGCACTTGTACTGATCTCATGACAGCATACCCCAACCAATTCGACCAAATCGGCAACTTCAAAGGAACTGCAAAACTCATCCTGAAGCCTGATGCTGACCCATTTATCGACCCACCACGGAAATGCAGCATCCACATCAAAGACAAGCTCCAAGGGGAACTGAACAAGCTAGTTGCACAAGATGTCCTGAGGAAAGTAGAACACCACACAGACTGGTGCTCCAGCCTTGCATACAGCAGAAAGAAAGACAGATCCCTGGGCATATGCCTTGATCCACAAAAGCTCAGCGCCAGCCTGAAGAGATGCGCACACAAAATACCTACCGTGGAGGAACTGAATCCCAGATTCACAAACGCAAAGGTGTTCAGTAAGCTGGATGCAAAAGCAGGGTACTGGTCCATACATCTGGATGAAGAGTCACAAATCCTGACAACGTTCGCACCCCCTTTGGCAGATACTGCTGGAAATGTTTGCCATTCGGACTGAGTGTGTCTCAGGATCTCTTCCAGGCCAAGATGGACCAAATCCTGGAGGGACTTCAGGGCATTGCCAGCATCGCCGACGACATCGTCATCTACAGGAAGGATGAAGAGGAGCACGACAGAAACTTGACTGCGCTGATGGAGCGTGCTGCAGAGGCAGGTATGGTGTTCAACAGTGATAAGTGTGTCATCAAGCAAAACATTTCATTCTTTGGCAACCTGTACACAGACAGTGGCATAAAAACAGACCCTGCAAAGATCAGAGACATTCAGAAAATGCCAACACCACGAAGCAAAGATGAACTGCACAGATTCTTGGGAATGTTAACCTACCTTGCCACATACATACCAAAGTTTGTAGAGAAAGCGCACACACTCAGAGGACTGTTGAAAAATGACGCTATGTGGATATGGGAAGCCGACCACCAGAAATGCTTCGACGACTTAAAATCTGCCATCACAGAGGATGCATGTCTGAAATACTACGACGCCAGCACACCTCTGACACTGGAAGTAGACGCATCACAGAAAGGCCTTGGCATAGCACTGGTGCAGAACAACAGACCCATCGCATTCGGATCAAAGACCCTGACCGACTGCCAATCCAGGTACAGCAACAATGAACGTGAAATGTTTGCAATTGTTTATGGAATGCAGAGATACCATACTTACCTGTATGGGAAGTCATTCACTGTGATTACAGACCACAAGCCACTTGTCACCATCTGCTCGAAACCACTGCATGCTGCACCACCACGACTCCAGCGTATGCTGATCAAGACTCAAGGCTACAACTACGAGGTGAAGTACCGACCTGGCACGGAAATGGTCCTGGCAGACACCCTCAGTTACTCCCAAACCCCGAGAACGACGGTGACATCGAGCTGGATGAGCGGATAGACGGCATCGGCATAGAGTTTGAAGATCCAGAGAGACACACTATCGCCATTGTCAACTTTTCACCTGAAAAGCAAGACACTCTACGCAACCAAACTGCTGACGATCCAAAGCTCCATGCACTGACAGAACTCATTCAGCAGGGGATGGCCTGAAAACATCAAAGACTTACCCAAAGATCTACATCCATACCGGTCCTTCAGAGACGAACTTGCCACGGAGTCAGGAGTCATCTTCAAGGGCAGACAGGTACTCATCCCCAACACTATGACTGCAGACATTCTCACACAATTACACATAGCACACCAAGGCATAGAGAAAACACGTAGACTGGCAAGAGAAAGTGTCTACTGGATTCAAATGAATGACGACATCGAAAGAGTTTGCAGGTCATGCAGCGTATGTGCTGAACACCAAGACGCCAACCCAAAACAACCTCTTAAGCCACACAAGACACCATCCAGACCATGGCAGTCTATAGCCTCTGACCTGTTCGAAACCAACGGACGCCACTACCTATTGACTGTAGACAGATACTCAAAATACCCACTTGTTGACGAAATGCCCACTCCAGTATCCAGCCATGCAGTCACACAAAAGATGCAGTCTTACATGTCTCTGTTCGGATGACCAGGCGAAATCCTTACAGACAACGGACCACAGTACATGGGACAGACTTTCCAAGCATTTGTGAAGAGGTGGGGAATCACACATGTAACCAGCTCCCCCCACTACCCCAAAAGCAATGGGTTCATCGAAAGGCATGTCAGACACATCAAAAGCATCATCAAGAGGACACAGCAGAACAAGTGACATCCACATTGCCTTGCTGCAAGTCAGAGCAACACCCATTAACAGCAAGCTGCCTTCACCTGCAGAACTGCTCTTTGGGAGGCCTGTCACCACCCTACTGCCAAGCCGAGTAGAACCAGGTAAAGAGCAACACCGTCAACACCTAGCCCACAGAGCAGCTGTGATGAAAGAACACCACAACCACAGCTGCCGCAGAGAACTACCACCACTCCAGCCTGGACAGCACGTGACGATGTGGAGCAAGAAGAGAAGGACATGGCACCCAGCAGTTATCCAGCAGAAGTGTAAGGAGCCAAGGAGCTACGTCGTCCGGACACCCAATGGACACATGCTGAGGCGCTGCAGGAGCCACCTGCGTGGACCCTACAACACACACACCACACAGGCACAACAACCTGCTGTGAGCAGAACACACCCGGCAGTGCCACAAATGCTGGGTGAACGTCAAGAGGGTCACAGTGAACAGACAGAGACTGCACCATCCTGTGAACCTGTAAGCAAACCACCAGACCCTAACACCCCTCAGCCAGTCCGTACACGCTTCGGAAGGGCTGTGGTCAAGCCAGCGCACTTCAAGGACTATGTCCAGCAACAAGTATAATGTACTCTTGCTCACTTTCAGAGACTAAATGTTAATATGTGTTTTCTTAATTGTTTAAAAATATGTTCCTCTTGTCATTTGACGTGATTGCCAGATGTTTACAGCCTCGACTTAATCTGTTTACAACCTTGAATTATACGGTTCACAACTTTGCATTAATATGTTTACACCAGTATTGTGAGAGATATAGTAAGCCTTAAATGACATGTGAACTGAAATGTTCAGTCTATATAAGAACAAGTAACCATAACTAAATAATACAGTGCTGATGTGAGTTTAAATGAAACATTTAATAGTAACCAGAGCTGAATTTTGTAAAATTAAATTAATGCAGTTCATGGCAATGTTTGCTACACAGCTATGCATCGAATCTTATTTTCTAGGATTGTCTCTTAAGCTAAACAGGGGGGATGTTGTGATATGTTGTTATGGGACTATATTACACTTACGCAGAGTAATCTATACTGTAACAGGGCCCGTGTAATAACACTGCATGTTCTATGTTCTACGTCAGTCAGTACCTGAATTAAAACAACGGCAACTTTATCTCCGAGACTCCTCATCATTGTGTACCTAATATATTCAATAACACATCAATTACCAGACCAAGAAGAAAGACAACAAAACTGCTAATTTTCTCAGAATGTCACTTATGTGACTTCAGCACTTTAAGCACCAGGTTCTTCCTTTTTTTAACTGAGGTTTTAGATACTCACATGACAGCATTCTGGGATTTCGAGGGCAGCACTGTTGCCTCACAGAGAGAAATTCCTGGGTTCTAACGGCCTGGTCCTTTCTGGGTGGAGTTTGCATGTTGTCCTCCTAAGCTCCCTGAGGTTTAGTTGAGGCAACTGGACTTCTTGCTTAACTGGGAAAAGTTTCACCATTCATCCAAGTGGCTGGGACAGTACTGATGGAGGAAGACCCAGACTTACTCCTACAGACTCTGATCCTCCATTATCCTCCACTGACAGTTCTTTGTTGTACTTTGTTCACCTGATTTTTGTCATTTTTAGTTTAGCCTTTATCATCCTGGATGATCATTAGACAATTACAACAATCTATAACTGGACTTTTGTTTTATTCCTGTTTTACATGTTTAATTGATGATTCTTTCTTGTACTTTGTTTGATGCTCTGGAGGTTGGTAAGGTTAGATCTTACTTGTGTGAAGCACCTTGAGGCAGTGTTGTTGTGATTTGGCGCTATATAAATGAATTAAATTGAAAATGAACTGAAAATAAATTGATTTGAAATTGTTTGATCTGTTACTGGTAAAATGGGTGGGTTGCCTCCCCTGACTCTGGTCTGCTTGAGGTTTCTTCCTCAAAAACCTCTGATGGAGTTGTTCCTTACCACAGTCGTGTCGCCTATGTGCTTGTGTAACACCTCCTTCCACAAACAGAAGGAAAGTTTTTCTTTAGAAAAACAGTTTCAATTTAGACACCAGGTTCGGCTACTGGAGCAGAATGGGTGAAAAGTAAGACCACACCGCGAATGTAAGTAAGGCACCTGTTTGTACTGGAACATTCACACATTCAACTTTTTACACAGTACAATAAGGTTGAATACAAGACCAAGAAAACATAATGGGCCCCACTGAAAAGTAAATTAAAATTCACCCGTGGGGATTTTAGCTCACTTGTGGCTGTGTAAGTCCACACTATGAAGTTGTAGGTTCCGGTCCTTAAGGCTCCTCCTTCTTTCAATGGCTGTGGAAAGTCAAGGAGGCACAGATTTGTCCTACCACTCAGAAGAATCAAAGTTCAACCAGTCCAAAAGAAATCAAACTCTCTCTCTGAATCTGTTGGAATCTGTGGATCTGGGTTGGCTCGCCACCTTTGGACAGGTTGAGCTCGTGGAATCATACATCAAAAAAACCTGACCTGTATAACAGTCAGAGCAATATTCAAGAAACTCAGATACATTATCATTTACCACCATTTAGTTTAAACAGTGTCAAACACTCATAAATCAACAAAAATAAAAATAAATGGCAAAACTCTGCTTCTCACCAAAGGTTCATGAAACAGGGCTCTCGAGGCCTCAAAATTGGCGTCCACGCGACACCGACACACTACAAGCGTTTCTTTTAGTGCCTCACTGCTGTGCTGGTGCACAAAAATCCATCACACGTTTTTTCTTACATGATTATATCTAAACAAACGGTTACCAAATGGTTACTAACTTAACATTTTCATGAGCACTGCTCATCACATATTCACATCACAGTTTCTGCTCTCAGAATAAGCTCAACTCACCAGGAAAAGACCAAAAAACTAGACAGAGCAACGCTCGTCTCACCGGTAATTGTCAGTGTTTTTTCGCTTTATTCAATGGCGTTTCCCTCCTTTTCCTCCTCTCCTGCACATACCGAGGGGCGGAGTTAACCCTCCCTCCCTTCCTGAGATTTTCCAAATAAAACTCATCTACCTCCAACCCCTTTTCAAAATAAGAGTATGTATTTAACTCTTTTCTTTTAATTCAGCATCTCCTCATCAGTCACCATTTATATTAACTGGCTTACACTTGCTTGGGGGCAATGGTGAGGTGAGAAAGCACCTTGAGTGGCTTATGTTGTGATTTGGCGATATATAAATATAGTAATAATAATTGAATGATTAAAAGTGACACAAGACTATTGTGAAGTGAAGTCACAGGTCTGGTCTGTGTTCATTTCTTGGTTTCTAGTGATTTTCTCTCTGTGTTTGGCTTTCTCTTATGCGCCTATTCTGACACCTCAGATTTGCACTTTAATCTGTCCAAATGTCCTATTAATCCAGTGTCAAGAAAGAAGGTCACAAAGCACAAGTCCAAAATAAGTTTGGCAATCTTGGGTTGGGCTGAAATCATCAAGGACTGGGGATTTGATATCATCTCAATTCTTCTTGGGATTGTCTCGTTTGGTATATCCAGAATGATTTGTGGCTGCAGTGCCTCACCCAGGACAGCTAAAGCCCTCCACGGTCCAGGTCCAGGGTAATGTTGACCATGCAGTTGTAACTGAGGGTCTCGGCACTCATATACTGGTGTTGTCTATCTTGTTGGACTATGGATGATGTCACTGGTGTCTATGGTGCAGGAAGGACATCACAGCCACACAGGAGCTGCTCTTAGCCTGGTTCACGTTTATTTCCCCCACTGGTGTAAAAATCAACAGTGCACAGTCATTAGTGCTGTTCAGTGCAACTGCAACAGGACACACATCTGTATGATAGAGAGACAAAAGATCACCATCTGTAATGTGTGAATCATGGCTGCACATGAGGCATCGGACACATGCTAAGTTAGTTAGCATTAGCTCGGCTCAGACACAAAGTGTAGCTCGTGAATGAAGTTACTGTTTCTACACGCAAGTGTCTGGAACATTTCCCGTTAAGTTCCACTTGTATTTGTAGTCAACATGCACGTAACAGAAGCTTCCTAGAACAACTTTAAAGAACTTAAATTTTAAACATCGGTCTGAGCATTACACACACACACACACACACACACACACACACACACACACACACACACACACACACACACACACACACACACACACACACACACACACGCCTACCATCAGTTCAGGAGAGATTTTTCCTTTGCTGAGGTCAAACAGCCCAGAGCCCTGCAGCTGCAGTTGCGCGGTTTAACCACCAGGTGGTGAATACAAAAAATATAGAATGACATTCACATCATTTTTGTAGAAATTCAACAGAGGTCATTTCTAACTCTGTTACACAGTCTCTGAACGAGAGCAGAAGATGACCCCAACCTTTATTATGAAGCAAGACTACAAAAATGTACTTCTCCTTCCGTTGTCACATAGGTGTGAATTTAGTGATGTTATTTCTTTACAGGTGTAAAAACAGGACTATAACACAGCAGTGGAATCATTCGTCCAGTGTAATGCGAGGGGTCCAGACTGCCCTCGAGTGTCTTCTGAGCCCCTCAAAATGAGAAATTATCATATTTTTAGAAAACTGGTGCAGTTTGAAATGATTAAATCCTTGAAATTTGGTCTGCTAATTTGTTAACTTTCAGGTCCAAGGCTTTGGCAGTTTTCCGGTAGACCAGGGCAGCGCATAATCCTGACAGCAGAAGCCCAACTACCATAAAGACAAATAAGAATACATCCTTGACGTCTTCCAAGCATGCCACGCGCCACTCCTTCCAGGCGTCGAGAACGTAGCCTGCGGAACAGGTTCCTTGTGGGCACGCAGCCCCCCCCCAGGGCGCTGATTTCCTTGTTGAAAAGATGGATTCAATAACGTTGAGAGACCAGCTGATCAATTCCATGGTTATTCCAAATGCAATCTGAAGAATTCACAGTCTGGCGAAGTTGGGACTTTAAAGGTAGGAGACAGAGATAGAGACAACAGGAGGAGATGCCACAGTCCCAAGCTGAAATTATTATTAACTATCACCTGGTTTCTGCTCAAACTGCCTCCAGTCGTCATCTGTCTCAGCCACAGATATCTGAAGCTTTTCTACAACAATCATTTCCACATCAATTCAGCTTTATTTCAGAATAAGAGACAGCGGAGCGATCAGAGCACCACAGCAGCACGTCTGAGTCTGACTCTCTGAGTCTGACTCTCTACACCCAAAGCGATCAAAGGGAATAATGTGATTATCAGTGATGCCGGTAATGTAATGCTGATTACTTAGTAACGCGTTACTCTAATCTGACCACTTTTTTTTAGTAACGAGTAATCTAATGCGTTAATCTTTCCAAATCAGTAATCAGTAAATTAAAGTTACTTCTCCAAGTCACTGTACGTTACTATTATTTTTCATTGTGGGTCGATAGCAGCATTAAACTTGGTCTGTGGGCAGGAGGTCGGGGTCCGACTGAACTGAGTATCTCGTCAATAGTTTTACATCCTCATTGAAGACAACTTTGGATGCTGTAGCTCCTCTGAAAAAGAGAGCTTTAAATCAGAGGTGTCTGACTCCGTGGTATAACTCACAAACTCGTAGCTTAAAGCAGATAACCCGTAAGTTGGAGAGGAAATGGCGTCTCACTAATTTAGAAGATCTTCACTTAGCCTGGAAAAAGAGTCTGTTGCTCTATAAAAAAGCCCTCCGTAAAGCTAGGACATCTTTCTACTCATCACTAATTGAAGAAAATAAGAACAACCCCAGGTTTCTTTTCAGCACTGTAGCCAGGCTGACAAAGAGTCAGAGCTCTATTGAGCTGAATATTCCATTAACTTTAACTAGTAATGACTTCATGACTTTCTTTGCTAACAAAATTTTAACTATTAGAGAAAAAATTACTCATAACCATCCCAAAGACGTATCGTTATCTTTGGCTGCTTTCAGTGATGCCGGTATTTGGTTAGACTCTTTCTCTCCGATTGTTCTGTCTGAGTTATTTTCATTAGTTACTTCATCCAAACCATCAACATGTTTATTAGACCCCATTCCTACCAGGCTGCTCAAGGAAGCCCTACCATTATTTAATGCTTCGATCTTAAATATGATCAATCTATCTTTGTTAGTTGGTTATGTACCACAGGCTTTTAAGGTGGCAGTAATTAAACCATTACTTAAAAAGCCATCACTTGACCCAGCTATCTTAGCTAATTATAGGCCAATCTCCAACCTTCCTTTTCTCTCAAAAATTCTTGAAAGGGTAGTTGTAAAACAGCTAACTGATCATCTGCAGAGGAATGGTCTATTTGAAGAGTTTCAGTCAGGTTTTAGAATTCATCATAGTACAGAAACAGCATTAGTGAAGGTTACAAATGATCTTCTTATGGCCTCGGACAGTGGACTCATCTCTGTGCTTGTTCTGTTAGACCTCAGTGCTGCTTTTGATACTGTTGACCATAAAATTTTATTACAGAGATTAGAGCATGCCATAGGTATTAAAGGCACTGCGCTGCGGTGGTTTGAATCATATTTGTCTAATAGATTACAATTTGTTCATGTAAATGGGGAATCTTCTTCACAGACTAAAGTTAATTATGGAGTTCCACAAGGTTCTGTGCTAGGACCAATTTTATTCACTTTATACATGCTTCCCTTAGGCAGTATTATTAGACGGTATTGCTTAAATTTTCATTGTTACGCAGATGATATCCAGCTTTATCTATCCATGAAGCCAGAGGACACACACCAATTAGCTAAACTGCAGGATTGTCTTACAGACATAAAGACATGGATGACCTCTAATTTCCTGCTTTTAAACTCAGATCAAACTGAAGTTATTGTACTTGGCCCCACAAATCTTAGAAACATGGTGTCTAACCAGATCCTTACTCTGGATGGCATTTCCCTGACCTCTAGTAATACTGTGAGAAATCTTGGAGTCATTTTTGATCAGGATATGTCATTCAAAGCGCATATTAAACAAATATGTAGGACTGCTTTTTTGCATTTACGCAATATCTCTAAAATCAGAAAGGTCTTGTCTCAGAGTGATGCTGAAAAACTAATTCATGCATTTATTTCCTCTAGGCTGGACTATTGTAATTCATTATTATCAGGTTGTCCTAAAAGTTCCCTAAAAAGCCTTCAGTTAATTCAAAATGCTGCAGCTAGAGTGCTGACGGGGACTAGAAGGAGAGAGCATATCTCACCCATATTGGCCTCTCTTCATTGGCTTCCTGTTAATTCTAGAATAGAATTTAAAATTCTTCTTCTTACTTATAAGGTTTTGAATAATCAGGTCCCATCTTATCTTAGGGACCTCGTAGTACCATATCACCCCAATAGAGCGCTTCACTCTCAGACTGCAGGCTTACTTGTAGTTCTGGGTCTGACGTAAACAACATCCATCCCACTGAGTGCTGCTCTTCAGCCACGCCCCAGCAAGGAGGCGTGGCCCCTCCGTAGCCGCTAGAGGGCAGCACGGTTATTTTCAGGCGCACTTTTCCAACCTTTATTATATTTCTTTTTTCTTTCCTTTTTTTTGCGTGATGAACAGTGTGCACGGTTGTCTTTGATTTGATGCGTCACATCCAATGGAAGACGAAAATCAAAAGAATGTAAAATTAAAGAGCTGCGTCATTCTCTGTCTCTCTCTTTCTCTCTCTGTCGTCATCAGTTCGGTTCGGATCGTGCGTTGACGCCGTCCTTTCTTTCTGCTTCGATCTTTTTTTTAATTTAATCCGGATTATACATTTCATCGAGACCTCACGTGTCCGGTTCGGTCCGGACCGGCTGAGCGCTCGGAATGAGGCTGGAGGAGACAAAACCCGATTCAGAACGAAGCTGTGAATCATATTTTTTCAGCAGGTCAGTTTTTTCCCCCTTGATGCAGAGAGGATGAAAGGATGAAAAATGAAGGGAAGGGATGATGGAGGGATGAAAATGGAGGGATGAAAGATGGAAGGATGGATGATGGAGTGATGGATGAATGACTGAATTAAATCTTTATTTCAATCATGTAAACAGATTAAAATACAGAAAAAAATATTTCCAACAAAACAGTGACACAAACTGCAGTATTGAGTTCATGATGTAGGGATGGATGGATGATGGATGGATGGATGTGGAGGGATGGATGGATGGATGGATGATGTAGGGGTGGATGGATGATGGAGGGATGGATGGATGGATGATGTAGGGGTGGATGGATGATGGCGGGATGGATGGATGATGTAGGGGTGGATGGATGATGGAGGGATGGATGGATGATGTAGGGGTGGATGGATGATGGAGGAATGGATGATGGAGGGATGGATGGATGATGGAGGGATGGATGATGGAGAGATGGATGATGTAGGGATGGATGGAGGGATGGATGATGTAGGGGTGGATAGATGATGGAGGGATGGATGGATGATGGAGGGATGGATGGATGATGTAGGGGTGGATGGATGATGGAGGGATGGATGATAGAGGGATGGATGGATGATGGAGGGATGAATGGATGATGTAGGGGTGGATGGATGATGTAGGGATGGTTGATGGAGAGATGGATGATGTAGGGGTGGATGGATGATGGAGGGATGGATGATGTAGGGGTGGATGGATGATGGAGAGATGGATGATGTAGGGGTGGATGGATGATGGAGGGATGGATGGATGATGGAGGGATGGAGGGATGATGGAGCGATGGATAGATGATGGAGGGATGGATGGATGGATGATGGAGGGATGGATGATGGAGGGATGGATGGATGATGATCTAGGGGTGGATGGATGATGGAGGGATGGATGGATGATGTAGGGGTGGATGGATGATGGAGGGATGGATGGATGATGTAGGGGTGGATGGATGATGGAGGGATGGATGGATGATGGAGGGGTGGATGGATGATGTAGGGGTGGATGGATGATGGAGTGATGGATGGATGATGTAGGGGTGGATGGATGATGGAGGGATGGATGGATGATGGAGGCATGGATGGATGATGTAGGGGTGGATGGATGATGGAGGGATGGATGATGATGTAGGGGTGGATGGATGATGGTGGGGTAGATGGATGATGGAGGGATGGATGATGTAGGGGTGGATAGATGATGGAGGGATGGATGGATGCTGGAGGGATGGATGGATGATGTAGGGGTGGATGGATGATGGAGGGATGGATGATGGATGGATGATGTAGGGGTGGATGGATGATGGAGGGATGGATGGATGATGGAGGGATGGATGATGTAGAGATGGATGGATGATGGAGGGATGGATGATGTAGGGGTGGATGGATGATGGAGGGATGGATGATAAAGGGATGGATGGATGATGGAGGGATGGAGGGATGGATGGATGATGGAGGGATGATGGATGATGGACAGATGGTTGATGGAGAGATGGATGATGTAGGGGTGGATGGATGATGGAGGGATGGTTGATGGAGAGATGGATGATGTAGGGGTGGATGGATGATGGAGGGATGGATAGATGATGGAGGGATGGATGGATGATGGAGGGATGGATGGATGATGGAGGGATGGATGATGGAGGGATGGATGGATGATGTAGGGGTGGATGGATGATGGAGGGATGGATGATGGAGGGATGGATGGATGATGTAGGGATGGATGATGTAGGGGAGGATGGATGATGGAGGGATGGATGATGGAGGGATGGATGATGTAGGGATGGATGATGTGGGGTGGATGGATGATTGAGTGATGAATGATGTATCGTCATCTTTGGCTGCTTTCAGTGATGCCGGTATTTGGTTAGACTCTTTCTCTCCGATTGTTCTGCCTCCCATTCTACTCTTACAAACCCTAGGAACTACAAGTAAGCCTGCAGTCTGAGAGCGAAGCGCTCTAATGGGGTAATATGGTACTACGAGGTCCCTAAGATAAGATTGGACCTGATTATTCAAAACCTTATAAGTAAGAAGAAGAATTTTAAATTCTATTCTAGAATTAACAGGAAGCCAATGAAGAGAGGCCAACATGGGTGAGATATGCTCTCTCCTGCTAGTCCCCGTCAGTACTCTAGCTGCAGCATTCTGAACCAACTGAAGGCTTTTTAGGGAACTTTTAGGACAACCTGATAATAATGAATTACAATAGTCCAGCCTAGAGGAAATAAATGCATGAATTAATTTTTCAGCATCACTCTGAGACAAGACCTTTCTGATTTTAGAGATATTGCGTAAATGCAAAAAGGCAGTCCTACATATTTGTTTAATATGCGCTTTGAATGACATATCCTGATCAAAAATGACTCCAAGATTTCTCACAGTATTACTAGAGGTCAGGGTAATGCCATCCAGAGTAACGATCTGGTTAGACACCATGCTTCTAAGATTTGTGGGGCCAAGTACAATAACTTCAGTTTTATCTGAGTTTAAAAGCAGGAAATTAGAGGTCATCCATGTCTTTATGTCTGTAAGACAATCCTGCAGTTTAGCTAATTGGTGTGTATCCTCTGGCTTCATGGATAGATAAAGCTGGGTATCATCTGCGTAACAATGAAAATTTAAGCAATACCGTCTAATAATACTGCCCAAGGGAAGCATGTATAAAGTGAATAAAATTGGTCCTAGCACAGAACCTTGTGGAACTCCATAATTAACTTTAGTCTGTGAAGAAGATTCCCCATTTACATGAACAAACTGTAATCTATTAGACAAATATGATTCAAACCACCGCAGCGCAGTGCCTTTAATACCTATGACATGCTCTAATCTCTGTAATAAAATTTTATGGTCAACAGTATCAAAAGCAGCACTGAGGTCTAACAGAACAAGCACAGAGATGAGTCCACTGTCCGAAGCCATAAGAAGATCATTTGTAACCTTCACTAATGCTGTTTCTGTGCTATGATGAATTCTAAAACCTGACTGAAACTCTTCAAATAGACCATTCCTCTGCAGGTGATCAGTTAGCTGTTTTACAACTACCCTCTCAAGAATCTTTGAGAGAAAAGGAAGGTTGGAGATTGGCCTATAATTAGCTAAGATAGCTGGGTCAAGTGATGGCTTTTTAAGTAATGGTTTAATTACTGCCACCTTAAAGGCCTGTGGTACATAACCAACTAACAAAGATAGATTGATCATATTTAAGATTGAAGCATTGAATAATGGTAGGACTTCCTTGAGCAGCCTGGCAGGAATGGGGTCTAATAAACATGTTGATGGTTTGGATGAAGTAACTAATGAAAATAACTCAGAGAGAACAATCGGAGAGAAAGAGTCTAACCAAATACCGGCATCACTGAAAGCAGCCAAAGATAACGATACATCTTTGGGATGGTTATGAGTAATTTTTTCTCTAATAGTCAAAATTTTGTTAGCAAAGAAAGTCATGAAGTCATTACTAGTTAAAGTTAATGGAATACTCAGCTCAATAGAGCTCTGACTCTTTGTCAGCCTGGCTACAGTGCTGAAAAGAAACCTGGGGTTGTTCTTATTTTCTTCAATTAGTGATGAGTAGAAAGATGTCCTAGCTTTACGGAGGGCTTTTTTATAGAGCAACAAACTCTTTTTCCAGGCTAAGTGAAGATCTTCTAAATTAGTGAGACGCCATTTCCTCTCCAACTTACGGGTTATCTGCTTTAAGCTACGAGTTTGTGAGTTATACCACGGAGTCAGACACTTCTGATTTAAAGCTCTCTTTTTCAGAGGAGCTACAGCATCCAAGGTTGTCTTCAATGAGGATGTAAAACTATTGACGAGATACTCTAACTCCCTTACAGAGTTTAGGTAGCTACTCTGCTCTGTGTTGGTATATGACATTAGAGAACATAAAGAAGGAATCATATCCTTAAACCTAGTTACAGCGCTTTCTGAAAGACTTCTAGTGTAATGAAACTTATTCCCCACTGCAGGGTAGTCCATCAGGGTAAATGTAAATGTTATTAAAAAATGATCAGACAGAAGGGAGTTTTCAGGGAATACTGTTAAGTCTTCTATTTCCATACCATAAGTCAGAACGAGATCTAAGATATGATTAAAGTGGTGGGTGGACTCATTTACTTTTTGAGCAAAGCCAATAGAGTCTAATAATAGATTAAATGCAGTGTTGAGGCTGTCATTCTCAGCATCTGTGTGGATGTTAAAATCGCCCACTATAATTATCTTATCTGAGCTAAGCACTAAGTCAGACAAAAGGTCTGAAAATTCACAGAGAAACTCACAGTAACGACCAGGTGGACGATAGATAATAACAAATAAAACTGGTTTTTGGGACTTCCAATTTGGATGGACAAGACTAAGAGACAAGCTTTCAAATGAATTAAAGCTCTGTCTGGGTTTTTGATTAATTAATAAGCTGAAATGGAAGATTGCTGCTAATCCTCCGCCCCGGCCCGTGCTACGAGCATTCTGACAGTTAGTGTGACTCGGGGGTGTTGACTCATTTAAACTAACATATTCATCCTGCTGTAACCAGGTTTCTGTTAGGCAGAATAAATCAATACGTTGATCAATTATTATATCATTTACCAACAGGGACTTAGAAGAGAGAGACCTAATGTTTAATAGACCACATTTAACTGTTTTAGTCTGTGGTGCAGTTGAAGGTGCTATATTATTTTTTCTTTTTGAATTTTTATGCTTAAATAGATTTTTGCTGGTTATTGGTGGTCTGGGAGCAGGCACCGTCTCCACGGGGATGGGGTAATGAGGGGATGGCAGGGGGAGAGAAGCTGCAGAGAGGTGTATAAGACCACAGCTCTGCCTCCTGGTCCCAACGCTGGACAGTCACAGTTTGGAGGATCCAAGAAAATTGGCCAGATTTCTAGAAATGAGAGCTGCTCCATCCAAAGTGGGATGGATGCCGTCTCTCCTAACAAGACCAGGTTTTCCCCAGAAGCTTTGCCAATTATCAATGAAGCCCACCTCATTTTTTGGACACCACTCAGACAGCCAGCAATTCAAGGAGAACATGCGGCTAAACATGTCACTCCCGGTCTGATTGGGGAGGGGCCCAGAGAAAACAACAGAGTCCGACATTGTTTTTGCAAAGTTACACACCGATTTAATGTTAATTTTAGTGACCTCCGATTGGCGTAACTGAGTGTCATTACTGCCGACGTGAATTACAATCTTACCAAATTTACGCTTAGCCTTAGCCAGCAATTTCAAATGTCCTTCGATGTCGCCTGCTCTGGCCCCCGGAAGACAATTGACAATGGTTGCTGGTGTCGCTAACTTCACATTTCTCAAAACAGAGTCGCCAATAACCAGAGTTTGATCCTCGGCGAGTGTATCGTCGAGTGGGGAAAAACGGTTAGAGATGTGAACGGGTTGACGGTGTACACGGGGCTTCTGTTTAGGGCTACGCTTCCTCCTCACAGTCACCCAGTCAGCCTGCTTTCCCGACTGCCCGGGATCTGCCAGGGAGGAACTAACGGCGGCTAAGCTACCTTGGTCCGCACCGACTACAGGGGCCTAGCTAGCTGTAGAATTTTCCACGGTGCGGAGCCGAGTCTCCAATTCGCCCAGCCTGGCCTCCAAAGCTACGAATAAGCTGCACTTATTACAAGTACCGTTACTGCTAAAGGAGGCCGAGGAATAACTAAACATTTCACACCCAGAGCAGAAAAGTACGGGAGAGACAGGAGAAGCCGCCATGCTAAATCGGCTAAGAGCTAGTAGCTACGCAACCTAGCGGATTCCTAAAAACACGCAAAGTGAATAATGTGTAAATAATCCAGAGGTGATTCAGCAGAAGGAGTGCCCCAATCAAGGCACCAAACAGGCCATGAAGCAGCACAGGCAACGCACGACAACAGCGAACGCACGACAACGGTGCCAAAACAAAACAAAAATCGACCAAACACGCTGTGGAGCAGCACAGGTAACGCACGACAACAGTGCTAAAAAAAAATAAAATAAAAAATAAAATAAAATAAAAACGAAAGCGTTAGCAAGCTAGTTAGCTTGCCTACGCTGATGAAAGTTAGCTGATAAAAGTGCTCCGTCACGATGTTTCGACCGTTAGAGGTCTTCCTTAGGCGTTGGAGCACAGTAAAAAAGTAAAAAAAAAAGTAAAAAAGTAAAAAAGTCTTGAAAAAGACTGTTAGTTCAAAGTCCAAAGCAGCAGGTAGCAGTCTCTGTGTAAACAGTCCCAACAGAGAGCCAAAATTCTGATGCAATCTCACTCCGAAGACAGGACGTACCTCCAGCTACAGGCTTCAGGCTCCTCTCCTGTGGAACCAGCTCCCAATTCAGATCAGGGAGACAGATACCCTCTCTACTTTTAAGATTAGGCTTAAAACTTTCCTTTTCGCTAAGGCTTATAGTTAGGGCTGGATCAGGTGACCCTGGACTATCCCTTGGTTATGCTGCTTTAGACGTAGACTGTGGGGGGGTTCCCATGATGCACTGTTTCTGTCTCTTTTTGCTGTGTATGCACCACTCCGCATTTAATCATTAGTGATTGATCTCTGCTCCCCTCCACAGCATGTCTTTTTCCTGGTTCTTTCCCTCAGCCCCAACCAGTCTCAGCAGAAGACTGCCCCTCCCTGAGCCTGGTTCTGCTGGAGGTTTCTTCCTGTTAAAAGGGAGTTTTTCCTTCCCACTGTAGCCAAGTGCTTGCTCACAGGGGGTCGTTTTGACCGTTGGGGTTTTACATAATTATTGTATGGCCTTGCCTTACAATATAAAGCGCCTTGGGGCAACTGTTTGTTGTGATTTGGCGCTATATAAAAAAAAAAGTTGAAGTTGAAGTTGAGTTGATGGAGGGATGGATGGATTATGTAGGGGTGGATAGATGATGGAGGGATGAATGGATGATGGAGGGATGGATGGATGATGTAGGGGTGGATGGATGATGGAGGGATGGATGGATGATGGAGGAGTGGATGGATGATGGAGAGATGGATGATGGAGGGATGGATGATGGAGGGATGGATGGATGATGAGGGATGGATGGATGATGGAGGGATGGATGATGGAGGGATGGATGATGTAGGGGTGGATGGATGATGGAGGGATGGATGATGGAGGGATGGATGGATGATGGAGGGATGGATAGATGATGGAGGGATGGATGATGTAGGGGTGGATGGATGATGGAGAGATGGATGGATGATGGAGGGATGGATGGATGATGTTGGGGTGTATGGATGATGGAGGGATGTATGGATGATGGAGGGATGGATGGATGATGTAGGGGTGGATGGATGATGGAGGAATGTATGGATGATGAGGAATGGATGATGGAGGGATGGATGATTGAGACATGGATGATGGAGGGATAGATGATTGAGGGATGAATGGATGATTGATGGATGGATGATTGAGACATGGATTACGGAGGGATAGATGATTGAGGGATGGATGATTGATGGATGGATGATGGAGGGATGGATGGATGATAGAGGGTTGAATGATGGATGGATGGATGATTGAGAGATGGATGATGGAGGGATGGATGGATGATTGAGAGATGGATGATGGAGGGATGGATGGATGATGGAGAGATGGATGATGTAGGGATGGATGATGTAGGGATGTATGATGTAGGGGTGGATGGATGATGGAGGGATGGATGGATGATGGAGGGATGGATGATGGAGGGATGGATGGATGATGTAGGGGTGGATGGATGATGGAGGGACGGATGATGGATGGATGATGTAGGGGTGGATGGATGATGGAGGGATGGATGATGTAGAGATGGATGGATGATGGAGGGATGGATGGATGATGGGGGGATGGTTGATGGAGAGATGGATGATGGAGGGATGGATGGATGATGGAGGGATGGATGGATGATTGATGGATGGATGATGGAGGGATGGATGATGGAGAGATGGATGTTGGAGGGATGGATGGATGATTGATGGATGGCTGATTGAGGGATGGATGTATGATTGATGGATGGATGATGGATGGATGATGAGGAATGGATGATGGAGGGATGGATGATTGAGACATGGATGATGGAGGGATAGATGATTGAGGGATGGATGGATGATTGATGGATGGATGATTGAGGGATGGATTACGCAGGGATAGATGATTGAGGGATGGATGATTGATGGATGGATGATGGAGGGATGGATGGATGATAGAGGGTTGAATGATGGATGGATGGATGATTGAGGGATGGATGATGGAGGGATGGATGGATGATTGAGAGATGGATGATGGAGGGATGGATGGATGATGTAGGGATGGATGATGTGGGGTAGATGGATGATGGAGGGATGTATGATGTAGGGGTGGATGGATGATGGAGGGATGGATGGATGATGGAGGGATGGATGATGGAGGGATGGATGGATGATGTAGGGGTGGATGGATGATGGAGGGATGATGGAGGGATGGATGATGGAGGGATGGATGATGTAGAGATGGATGGATGATGGAGGGATGGATGATGTAGGGGTGGATGGATGATGGGGGGATGGTTGATGGAGAGATGGATGATGGAGGGATGGATGGATGATGAGGGATGGATGGATGATGGAGGGATGGATGATGGAGGGATGGATGATGTAGGGGTGGATGGATGATGGAGGGATGGATGATGGAGGGATGGATAGATGATGGAGGGATGGATGGATGATGGAGGGATGGATGATGTAGGGGTGGATGGATGATGGAGAGATGGATGATGGAGGGATAGATGATGGAGGGATGGATGATGTAGGAGTGGATGGATGATGGAGGGATGGATGATGAGAGATGGATGATGTAGGGATGGATGATGTGGGGTAGATGGATGGATGATGGAGGGATGGATGGATGATTGATGAATGATGGAGGGATGGATGGATGATGGAGGGATGGATGGATGATGGAGGGATGGATGGATGATGGAGTGATGGATGGATGATTGAGTGATGAATGATGGAGGGATGTATGGATGATGGAGGGATGGATGGATGATGGAGGGATGGATGATGGAGGGATGTATGGATGATGGAGGGATGGATGGATGATGTAGGGGTGGATGGATGATGGAGGAATGTATGGATGATGAGGAATGGATGATGGAGGGATGGATGATTGAGACATGGATGATGGAGGGATAGATGATTGAGGGATGGATGGATGATTGATGGATGGATGATTGAGACATGGATTACGGAGGGATAGATGATTGAGGGATGGATGATTGATGGATGGATGATGGAGGGATGGATGGATGATAGAGGGTTGAATGATGGATGGATGGATGGATGGATGATTGAGGGATGGATGATGGAGGGATGTATGGATGATGAGTGATGGATGATGGAGGGATGGATGGATGATTGAGAGATGGATGATGGAGGGATGGATGGATGATGGAGAGATGGATGATGTAGGGATGGATGATGGAGGGATGGATGATGTAGTGGTGGATGGATGATGGAGGGATGGATGGATGATGGAGGGATGGATGATGGATGGATGATGTAGGGGTGGATGGATGGATGATGGAGGGATGGATGGATGATGGAGGGATGGATGATGTAGAGATGGATGGATGATGGAGGGATGGATGATGTAGGGGTGGATGGATGATGGGGGGATGGTTGATGGAGAGATGGATGATGGAGGGATGGATAGATGATGGAGGGATGGATGGATGATTGATGGATGGATGATGGATGGATGATTGATGGATGGATGATGGGGGGATGGATGATGGAGAGATGGATGTTGGAGGGATGGATGGATGATTGATGGATGGCTGATTGAGGGATGGATGTATGATTGATGGATGGATGATGGATGATGGATGGATGATGGAGGGATGGATGATGGAGAGATGGATGTTGGAGGGATGGATGGATGATTGAGGGATGGATGGATGATTGATGGATGGCTGATTGAGGGATGGATGGATGATTGATGGATGGATGATGGATGGATGATGGAGGGATGGATAGATGATGGAGGGTTGAATGATGGATTGATGTACAGTGATGTTAACATAAACAGCAGCGACCCTGAAACATACTAATAATCAATAATCATCAGTTGATTTTTAAGAAGATTTTTGGTTTGCACCTGCCCATAAATATTGATTCATGTGATGCATTTTAATTTTTCATTATTCATCTTCATTTGTATCATTTTTAATTTACTTTATCTTGCTCTTCGTTTGCTTGAACTACGTTTTACTATGTTTTTAAAATTATACGTTTTGCAGTGTTTTCTATTTTAAATTCTATTTAAAATTTTGTGTTTTCCCTTTTGTTTATAATGTAATTGTTTTATTGTCAGTATCGATTTAGTTAATTTCGCTAGTTTATTTGTATATTTTGTTCTTTTTGATAGTTTCCTTTTATTTGAATACTTTTTTTAATGATGCGTTTGATATTACCCGTTTGACTATTTTGACTTCAGACTGATTTGATGTTGGACAGAATGAGTCTTTCAGTGTCTCAGTCTGTTCTGAGCATTCTACAGCCCTTTATGATATCACCAAACTGGCTCTTTAACTACATGGAAAGAGATGAGGATGCTGACATAATGGTGTCTGTGTGAGCATTAAATATTTAAATTACATGTGCTGCTTTTGACACTGTTGATCTCATTATGTTGTTAGAGAGACTTTGAGTCAGGTGTTGTCGTCTCACAGTTGATCACAGTGTGTTGTATTAGACAGTAAACATTCAGAATTTTCTCCAGTTTGGAGTGGGATACTCCAGGGTTCAGCGCTGGGTCCACTTTAGTTTCCCATCATTAAGCAGTATACAAAAGCTTGGTATTGGGGAGTGGTGGGATTATGACCGTGGACTAAAGGTGCACTGACACTTGCATGACTTTGATCCACACACTTGCATGCACTTTATTGTGATGATCTCACCCGCTGTATTCTCAGCTGGACGCTGTGCTTTGTTCTGCCGGACATCATCAAGTAAATAAATATGAAGTTGGTCACTGGATCCTTGATCTCTGGACATAAATAGAAATAAACAAAACCTGTAGTTTTTGTCAAAAGCATTTCCTTTCAGACATTATTGTCTTCTTCCTGGACTTTGGACATTGTTCCAGGTCATTTGTTTAAAGATGTTTTTCAGTGTATTGGTCCGTACATTGCTGAACTTGTGAACGCTTCTCTATCAAGTGGCTGTTTTCTGTCAGCTCTTAAACATGCTGTAGTCCATCCGCTCATCAAAAAGAACAATCTTGACCCAAATGTGTTGTCCAACTATAGACTGATCTCTAAATTGTCATTTGTGTCTAAAGTCTTAGAGAAAGCTGTTTATGACCAATTGCAGGCTTATCTGGATCTTAATGAAATAGGGGAGAAGTTTCAACCTGGTTTTAAATTAAGACACAGCACTGAAACAGCCCTTTAAAGTTTTCAATGACCTTCTTTTAACTGTTGATGCTGGGAACTCTGTGGTTCTTCTGCTTTTAGATTTATCTGCAGCCTTTGACACAGTGGACCACAGTGTCCTTGTGACTCGCCTCGAGACGCACATAGGTATTAAGGGTTCAGCGCTAAATTGGTTTCAGTCCTATCTTTCCAACGGAAGTTTTTCTGTTAACGTAGGACAGTACTCTTCCTCTGTGTCTCCTCTTAAATATGGCGTGCCCCAGGGCTCAATTTTAGCACCACTTCTCTTTGCTTTGTACATGATCCCTCTTGGGTCTGTTTTTAAAAGCACAACGTCTGTTTTCATTGTTTTGCAGACGACATTCAGATTTACCTTCCTGTAATTTTGTGTGATACCCAGGCTGCTGTAAAAATACAGGACTGTCTAAATGATGTACAAGTCTGGATGAGAGCTAATTTTCTGAATCTTAATAAAAATAAAACTGAGATTTTAGTGTTCAGGCAAAGTGACCCTCTACAAGGACAAGACAGTGTTATTGGTCCTCTGTCCACTTTTTGCCACCCTTTTGTAAAAAATCTTGGGGTGATAGTTGACCCATTGTTCAGATTTGATAAGCACATCAGCTCTGTCATCAGGGCCAGCTTCTTTCAAGATTAAATCTTATTTTACTCGAGTTGATTTTGAAAGAGCTATCCATGCATTTATAACATCACGTCTGGATTATTGTAATGCTCTCTATGTTGGGTTGGACCAGCACTCCCTGCAGAGTGTATAGAATGCTGCAGCCCGCCTTTTGACTAAAACAAAGAAGCATGAGCACATCACCCCTGTGCTCTGCACCTTACACTGGCTCCCTGTCAGCTTTCGTGTTAAATATAAAGTTTGGCTGATTGTTTTTAAGTGTGTGCACTGTATAGGCCCGGTGTATCTGAGTGAGCTCTTGCAGCCGTACGCTCCACGTCGGGCTCTGAGGTCAGCTGACCAGCTTCTCCTGGCTGTTCCTAAAGCCAGGCTTAAATCCAGAGGTGATAGAGCCTTTTCTGTGGCAGCACCACGACTCTGGAACGATCTTCCGCTGACTGTCAGGTCCTCAGTGTCTGTGGGACAGTTTAAGTCCAGACTGAAAACTCATCACTTGCTTTTAACACTGGCTAAGTGGTGTATGCTTTGCTCTGCTATTATGCTCTGTATTTTTAGATTATTTATTTATTTATTTTCCTTTAATATTTTACACTTTTGTATTGCTATTATTGTGAAGCACTTTGGTCAGCTGCAGCTGTGTTTTAAATGTGCTATATAAATAAATTTGAATTTGAATGTCTTTCCATACATCTGCGCTGAGCTCTTACAGCTGGCTGTGCTGTATGTCAGGATGTAATTCATAAAGAATGCAGCAAGTCTCATTTTGGGAGGAAAAAAAGGTTTAGTTGATTGTAGTTTATTGTCTGTATTACAGCGTTTGGAAAGAGGTATCATTTTATTTAAACGGTGAGTCGCTTTGAAGTTATTAATTCTGACCGGATTGTGTCTCAGCAGAGAGCTGCGCAGCGTTTGGAGTGAACAGAATGGAGGACGATTCTCGTTTCTTGACTGCAACAAGACAAGAGTCCCAGTTCAGGGGTCAAATTAGTACGTGCATGTGCTAGTTTGTGCACGTATTATTCGAGCGGTGCACGTAATTTCATACTGCACTAGCACTGGTGCAAGTAACTTTATCCAAGTTTTATCAACTATAAGCACCAGTAGAATGAACCAGTAAAGGAATAAATAAGGAAAAAAATCAATTTCCAGTGTGTTGTCTTCGTCTTCCCTGCATTTTATGACTCTCGCACACGGAGCGAGTTGCTGTGCTCTATTTGTTGTGGAAAGCTGACAAACATCGCCAGCGGCGCCGTCCCTGGGTTCACAACATCCTCATGAGACGTTCCCAATTCGGGGAGTTTCATTATTTGTTGCAGGAGCTCCAGTTTAAGAACCTCCTGTCCTGTTCGCATGCGCACATGTAAACAAAGAAAAGAAAAAAAACTGGCTGCCGCTGCAGTTCCTCGCTCTCTCTCCCATCAAACTCTGTCATCATTGTGTTATAAACCAGTCACCATTTGTTTTTATTATACATCTGTGTAGTTAATAAAATAATCTTCACGAACGATTCGTTCGATCGAATAATTTCTTAATGATACCTGAAAGGAGCTGGTTCCCAATACGCAACCCTAACGAAGCCACGCTGTTGTAACACGTGCAGAATGTGGCTTGACATTGTCTTGCTGAAATAAGCAGGGACGTCCCTGAAAAAGACGTTGCTTGGATAGCAGCATGTGTTGCTCCAAAACCTGGATGTACCTTTCAGCATTGATGGTGCCATCACAGATGTGTAAGTTGTCCATGCCATGGGCACTAACACACCCCCATACCATCACAGATGCTGACTTTTGAACTTTGCCCTGGTATCAATCTGGATGGTCTTTTTCCTCTTTTGTCCAGAGGACATGATGTCCATGATTTCCAAAAACAATTTGAAATGTGGACTCATCAGACCACAGCACACTTTTCCACTTTGTGTCTGTCCATTTCAAATGAGCTCGGGCCCAGAGAAGGCGGCGGCGTTTCTGGATGTTGTTGTTTGGCTTTCACTTTGCATGGTAGAGTTTTAACTTGCACTTGTAGATGTAGTGATGAACTGTGTTAACTGACAATGGTTTTCTGAAGTGTTCCTGAGCCCATGCGGAAAGATCCTTTACACAATGATGTCAGTTTTTAATGCACTGCCGCCTGAGGGATCGAAGGTCACGGGCATTCAATGTTGGTTTTCGGCCTTGTTGCTTAAGTGTAGAAAGTTCTCCAGATTCTCTGAATCTTCTGATTATATTATGGACTGTAGATGATGGAATCCCTAAATTCCTTGCAATTGAACATTGAGAAACATTGTTCTTAAACCGTTGGACTGTTTTTTTCATGCAGTTGTTCACAAAGTGCTGATCCTCACCCCATCTTTGCTTGTGAACGGCTGAGCCTTTTTGGGGATGCTCCTTTTATACCCAATCATGACACTCACCTGTTTCCAATTAACCTGTTCACCTGTAGAATGTTCCAAACAGGTGTTCTTTGAGCATTCATCAACTTTCCCAGTCTTCTGTTGCCACTGTCCCAGCTTTTTTGAAACGTGTTGCAGGCATCCATTTCAAAATGAGCAAATATTTGCACAAAAACAATAAAGTTTATCAGTTTGTGTTGGGAAGGTGTCGTAGCACGGACCCACAACAGGGGGCGCAAATGAACGGACAATGAGTAAGCCAAAAGGTAACAATTTAATGTTGTGATAATACACAACGAAATGTGTCGTAATTTTCACAGTCAATAAACACCAGGTGACGTGTGGGCAGGCTCGAAGATAGAAGACGCCCGACGAGAGAGAAGCCGCGTCCCACACAGCCTCCACCACCAACGGTCTGAAGAACACCGGAGCCGCCAAGTCCCGAGTCCCCAGGTGGCCTCTGTCTTCGGCTGTCGACCCTGGTACTGCTGGCAGAAAACAGAAAGATGATGTATGAGTGTGAGTCCGCACACTCAGTAATTTACAGTCCAGACACCGTTAGGAGGGAGCACCTCCACCTCCAAATCACACACACTCGTGCAGCTCCTGATCAACCACTTATCTGGGAGGGGGTGCGAGGTGAAGCCGTCACTGTCACACCAAACGCCAATCCTCCAGACAAGGCAACACTTCAGGAAAACGGCTGCAATAGAAGTTCAGTTGGTTACACAATGTGTCAGTCAGCAGAGAAATTACCTTGGTACTGGTAGTCGATTTCTCGGCGGGGAGGTGGAGTTGCAGTCCGGCTTATATGGTGGTGTAGATGAGTGACAGCTGGAGTAATGAGTGACAGCTGTCACTTCCTCTGGGTCTGGCGCCCTCTCGTGCTTGGAGCCCGCACTCCAAGCAGGGCGCCCTCTGGTGGTAGTGGGCCAGCAGTACCTCCTCTTCAGCGGCCCACACAACAGTTTGAACATTAAATATCTTGTCTTTGTGGTGTATTCAATTGAATATAGGTTGAAAAGGATTTGGAAATCATTGTATTCTGTTTTTATTTACATTTTACACAACGTCCCAACTTCACTGGAATTGGGGCTGTAATTATTTCATAGCAGATTCATCATTTTCCCTGAGAGTTTGCTGTTGAAAACACCCCCAGTCGCTTCTGGAATCACAGAGGACCATTCCAGCTGCCACTTTTCTCTCTCTCTCTCTTGTGTGCTTCATGAGGTGGAGAATGTATTTGGAACAGTCTTAAAGGTAATTATTTGTCGTGTATATTATATTGTAATGGTAAAACAGTTACATGTTCATTCCTTCTTATGAGCAGCTGTAAAAGTATGTTTATGATAGATTTCATATCTTGTTATAATCGTTCAGACGAGCTGCGCGGTGATGCGGTTCCCTCACACAATCACTCGTACTCACACAGTGTTTTTTGAATTGTTTGTGTAATGGTCACGTGAAGTTCATTTAATTAATGCGTGATGGAGATTTTGAACATTTCAAAATTGTCTTTGTGCACTTGCATGAAGCTGCGTACAGTTTACAACAAGTTTGAGATGAGTTTACTCTCGTGCATGGCAGAGTGCGTGCAAGTGTGTGAATCAAAATTGTGCAAGTGTCAGGGCGCCTTAAGGCTTTTCATACCATCTGTGCAAAGCGGTGTGCGTTGCTCTAAAACACATTACTTTCTGTGGCAAGGCCCACACAAAGGCACAGTGCAGCGTAAAACAGTAAAAGTCGGCAGTGTGTGCACTGCTGCTTGACATTGCTGTGCCACGGTCACAATTCAACTAAATCCAAGTTTCACCACGGTGTGCTGTTGACATATATTCAGGCGGCCGAGAGAAATGAGGCACCCAGCCTAAAACAACGAGCAGAACAGACGCGTGTCAGAGGAACACACGCTCAGAGAGCGCCTCCTAGTTTACACACACAGCTCTGCAAAAATCTTTGCAAATATACATTCATGTTTACTTTTCATACTGAAGGACAAAAATTCTTCAGTTGGAAAACTTTGAGCTTCCTCTGTAATTATTACTGACAAAGCAGGCGAGGAGTTGAGGATTAACTGAGGGCATGAACCCGAATGTGAGGGAAGCCAACAAAATAAGACAGGAAAAGAAAGCTCAGACTGAGCCAGGGTGTGGCTCAGTGGTTGGCACTGTAGAAGGTTCCAGGTTCTGTTCCCTGTTGGTCCATTCTGTGTTGAGTTGGCATGCTGTCCCAGTGTTTGTGTGGTTTCCCTCCGAGCCCTTCCACTTCCAAAGACACGCAGGTTCTGTGAACTGGTGACTCTTAACTGACTGTAGGTGTGATAGACTGGTGTGCTGTGCAGGATGAACCCGCCTCTCGCCCTGTGACTGCCTGGACAGGCTCCAGCCCCCCATGGCCACTGGTTCAGAATTTGGATGGATGGACATTTGTGGCACATACAGTGTATCTTCATGTTCGTGAGGCTAATCTGAATGTCACTAACATGAGACTGTGGAATTTGATCACAACATCAGGCTGTGAGTCAGTTTGTGATTTTACTGAAGAATTTCAGGTATTTGCATTGATTTTAGCAGGTTTTGCAACAGTCGTGGTACTTGTCAAACAGTGACACCAAGAGGACAAGAGTGTAAAAGTGAATTTTGGTAAATGCTGACTGTTTCACACTGACACAATGCTGGAGGTCACTGCATCCTCGAGGGACACCTCCTGAAGCCGTCTGTAGCACAGCATGTCAGTCTACACTCCAGGCTCCGCCCTTTCTGACTCCTTACATGCGCTGTGTTTGAGGACCAGCTGAAAGGGGCAGGATAGTGTTTGTAGCTGTAGAACTGGTTCAAGGGATTTGGATCTGTGGGACAGAACGCTCTGTGAAAAATGGTGTTTGACCTTTGAGTGGATGCAGCTGTGCTCCATATACTCTGACGCCATCTTCTCCCACTGCCTGGAGGATGTGGTTGCCATGGTAACCACACTATTTCAGAGGAAGGGAGACAGGGATGATGTGGGGGTGGCTCAGCAGAGGGATGGTCTTTGTTCTCAGTCAGCTTCCCTGGAACACTCAGTGTTTGGTAAAGGACAGTTTAAAAATCAGAAAAATGTTATTAACATCAATAAAATAAAAATGCTGATGCGTCCTTACAATGCCAGTGACACTGTGTGTGTGTGTGTGTGTGTGTGTGTGTGTGTGTGTGTGCGCGCGCATGCATGTATGTGCATATATGTTAGGGGTGCCTCTAACATTTTTTTTTAAATAGATTAATCTGTTAAGAATTATTGCTTACTGTATTATTACTCAGTTAATATAACAATGAATTTACGCAAATTCATTCATTCATTTTTCTGTACCTGCTCACTTCAATCAAGGGTCATGAAGGGGCTGGAGCCTATCCCAGCAGTCACAGGGCATGAGGCGGGTTCACCCTGGACCGGACACCAGTCTGTCACAGGGACACAAACAGACAAACAAACACATTCACACCTACGGACTATTTAAAGTAAACAGTTTCAATCTCAGTTTATTTTCATTTCTTTGCTGCCAAATCACAGCAAAGTTGTCTCAAGGTGCTTCACACAAGTAAGGTCTAACCTTACTAACCACCAGAGCAAGAACACAGGCAAGAGTGGTAAGAAAAAAAACTCCCTCTGATGATTTGAGGAAGAAACCTCAAGCAGACCAGACTCAAAGGGGTGACCCTCTAAATAAATAATAATAAATAATAAATTTAATAATGTCTATAGCAGCAACCCATGATGAGATCGCCTCAAGACACTTTACAAAACAACACAATACCGAAAACAGAAAAAATTGAATTAAAAAAAATTACAAACACAATAAAAAGGCAAAACGTAGACATAGACCCTCTGCTTGGGGCATGTTACCAACACAACTTACAAAATAGTTCAGAATATAAAAATGTATATACAGGAAATGTTGCCGGTGCACAGGACAGGAACAGAAACAGACACCACACCCATCTCTGGATGGAGCCGTAACTCAAACAGAGAAAAGAAAAAAAAAAAAAAAAACAGAATCAGGCATCAGAAAGAGAAGAAATACTGTATAATTTGTCAGCATTAAACAACAAGAAAAACAGAAGAAATACTAAGGTGATTGCCGGCCACTAGCCCTAAACTTCACTAAAAGACCCAGAATTTAGGTAAAGTTGAGGCTGCGGCATGCTCTGTTTACTAATAAAATGAATTAAAAGAGTAAAAAGCATAAAACAAAACTGTACCAGTATGCTGCCATATGAAAGGGAAAATAAGTGCATCTTAAGTCTGGACTTGAAAGTCTCCACAGAATCTGACTGTTTTATTGATGCAGGGAGGTCATTCCACAGAACAGGGACACGATAAGAGAAAGCTCTGTGACCCACAGACTTCTTATTCACCCTAGGGACACAAAGTAGTCCTGCACCCTGAGAACGCAAAGCCCGGGCCGGTACGTAAGGTTTAATTATGTCAGCTAGGTAGGGAGGTGCCAGTCCGTGAACAGTTTTATAGACTATTAGGAGAACCTTAAAATCTGATCTCACAGGAAGCCAGTGAAGGGATGCCAAAATGGTTGTAATGTGGTCAAACTTTCTGCTTCGTGTCAAAAGTCTGGCTGCAGCATTTTGATCCAGTTGGAGAGCCCTAATGCTGGACTGCGGTAAACCAGAAAATAGAACATTGCAGTAGTCCAGTCTAGAAGAGACAAACAAATGCACAGGGATGGGTATCGGGAATCTGTTTTTTTCGGGGCTTGTTAAGACATGATTTGATCCACTGACATCAATAGTCTTTTTGCTTAACAATTCCCTCATTGGTCCTTCAGAGCGGCTGTTTTTAGGGGCGTTTGTCGGAAAAATGATAATTTCTCTACATTGATTACAGACCCTGCAGCAGGTCTGTAATCAACTGTTTCTGCAGCGCGGCTTTGCTTTGAACCTTGAACCAATGAAGCAATGCTTAAGTCTGCTGTTTTGTTGGTTCTTTGTTTTATTTCGCTTTATAAGTAAGTAAGTAATATAATGTTTATTTCTATAGCACCTTTCACAGACAAGGGAAGGCACAAAATGCTTCACAAAAGGCACACAGATAAAAATTTGGTGAAAAATACAATGTACATCACAATAAAATAGCACTAAGACACAGTGGTCACCAAACAGCCCTCTCACTACTAAGGATTGAATGCCTGGACCCAATGAAGGGATTTTAAAATGTGAGTCCTTCTGTCTGAGCGAGACCGCAGCCTTATCTTAATTTTTTCCCACGAAAACCCTAAAGAACATATGTCTGTGAGCAATATTTACCTTTTTTATGTTAAACTGGCCTGTTATGGTCTTCTGAAACAGTTGATAGATAGATTTTATAATTTAAAAACAGAACTGATGCTAACTTGTTAGCATGTCTATGGCGTTTTCAATGTTAAAGTTAGCATTAAGCTGTTTGCATGTTTGTGTGCATTTTGTTTTCTGTATAATAATTAATGGCTCAGCATTTGTTGTCGTAAAAGAGTTAAATGTATTACAAATTGTAATTTTTTTATTTATTTTTGTTTATGTATTAATAATAATAATAGCAACAACAATAATATAATAATAACAACTAATAATGCTACAATACAATTTTAGAGAAAGAGACAAAAAGAACCTGATTAAAAACACAACAGAAAAGATAAAACTAACCAACAATGAACATAAATACATACATACAGAAATAAATAAGTGTTTCCTGTGAACATCTAGTGACTCTTCCACCTCCACTTCATCCCTGTTTTATTTAAGTTTAATGACAGTTTGTTTCGGTCAAACCATATTTTCAGTGTGTTAATTTCTTCAATGATTTCCTCCAGAACTATCTGCCAAACTAGAAAACTGCTGCATCCTATAAGAGCAGAATACTACTGGAATGAATTTGAATAAGGAAAGTTGGTTTTTTTTTCCTCACTAAATGGATGCTGCACTCTGCAGTTTATTGTCTGGAATAGTCCCAGATTGTATTTCACAGCTTCTAGAATTGAAACATTTTCGTGCAGGTGGTGTTGGGGGGTAATTTTGGGTTTCAGCTTTTTTGTTTTTCACCACTTTCATCCCTGAATATGTCAATCGTGAGTCACTTTTGTGCAGATTAAAGTTACTAACTGGGACTCCTGTCTTGTTGGAGAAAGAAATGAGAATCGTCCTCTGTTCTGTTCACACAGCTCCAAACGCTGTGCGACTCTCTGACGAGTCAAGTTAGAACGATAGAGTCCAGTCTGAATGAATAACTTCAAAGTGAAACACTGTTTAAATCAAATGACACCTTTTCCAAATGTTGTAATACAAACAAATATCGATCAAAATGTTTTGTTTTTTTTTCCTCCCAAAATGAGACGTCCTGCGCTGACGTGCAGCAGCCGGCTGAGCTCAGAGGTACGGAGAGACATTCATGCCAAAACGCCTGAAAGGAAATGCTTTTGACAAAATTTTGTTTGTTTTTATTTATATCCAGAAATCAAGGATCCAGTGACCAATTTAAAATGTTGTTGACATAGAAAACCTGTAAAGCCTACTGTTAGTACAGAGAAGAAGTATTGATAAAGGAATCGATAATGAATCAGATTGATAAGCAGAATCGATAATGGCATCGATATCGATAAAATCTTATCAGTACCCATCCCTACGCATGGATCAGGGTCTCAGCATCAGCCATAGACAGGATGGGAGGAATCTTTGCTATATTTCACAGGTGGAAGAAAGCAGTCCTCGTAATATTTCTAATGTGGAGGCCAAAGGACAACGTAGGATCAAAAATTACCCCAAGGTTCCTCACTTTGTCAGTGTGATGTATGACCAGTGGTGAGCACAGATAACCAAAAAATTAACTTCAATAACAGATAATCAGATAAGATAAGTTATCTTTCATAAAGATAAAACGATAAACCACCTAAAAATGTATCAGAAGTTAAAGATAACCAATAAATTCCAGTATTGTCTCCATTATAGATGCAACTACTAACAAGCTGATTTTGAGTTTTAACACCGCGATCACTTTTGGAAGCATCAGAAGCGACAACAGACCCCTGCTGGAAGCTCCAGTTTACTACATGGCTTCCAGCACAGACGCAACTGAGAGGAGCTTTAAAAAGCTCAGCTCTCTACTCAGTCACAGTTAGGGCTGTCACAATTAGGAATTTCTGGAGACGATTAATTGTCAGACAAATAATTGCAATTGACGAATATATTGTCTATTTTTTTTTCTTTTTTCCCTTCTTTATATTCTACTATTGTAGTATAATTACACAACTCTGGAAGAACGTTTGGCTTCTGTGAGTGGAGAAACTGGGAATGGTGCAACATTTTTATTTTCATTTTACATACAGTCCCATCTTTTTCTGATTTGTGGTTGTTTCTGTTGCATTTCTGAAATTGTTTCTCCTCATCAGTCACGTTTTGTGCTTAAACACTGCATTAAGCCCATATTGAACAAATAAATACCTTTGGAAAGTAACAGCTGTTAAAGTTCAGAGTTCTCACCTGCTTTTTGTGATCTATGCGTCTGAACATCACCACAGCTTCTCCATGTCAGGGTTTTTTTTTTTTTTTTTTGTGGCTCAGTTCATTCATATATTCTCATTTTGTAAATATGTTTTTAAAGCTATTTGACCGTTTATTGTATCTCATGATCTCATAAATTCAGCATATGACGCACACATGGTGTGAACAGGACGGTAACGGCAGAATCACACCTTTAGAGAAAGTTCAGAGAGAAGTAAAGGCAGCTTCACGTTTTGGGTTTTTTTTTTTTAACTTGTTCACTCGGGTTAAAATCCTCTCTCTGCTCCACGCTCGATGCGCACTGATGGTTCTCAGACTATAACGTGTCGCGCCTGTATTCAGGAATCTCCCTCACGCACCCCCTCCCTCCCAGCCTGCAGCCTGTTGACTCTGCGCACGCGCGCGCACACACACACACACACACACACACACACACACTGCAGCTCTGCATTTTAGACGGCTTTTGAAGAAGACGGCCACTGTTTTAATCGGCCGTCTTATCCAAATGGCAGGACGGATCGCTCTTCAGCCTCCATGTTGTTGTCCTGCCTTAAGACGAGAGCGAGGCTGCAGCACAATGACATCAGATTCTGAGTCGTTTTATGCTTTGTGGATAAAATAAATAATTCACGGTAATCGCGAATATGAAAAATAATCACGAATATGAAAAATAATCGCGATTGACGAATATTGTAATAATTGTGACAGCCCTAGTCACAGTGCTGCCGTCAGGCCGAGGTCTTGGAAAATAAAGCAGTGCTGAGTTGTTGTGAAAGTGTCGTGACACGGACCCACAACAGGGGGCGTTAATGAACAGACAATGGATAAGCCAAAAGTAACAATTTAATGTTGCGAATCGCACAACGACGTACAGACAATAACAATATGGTGGACTGTCAATCATACACCAGGTGACGTGTGGGCAGGCTCGACGATAGAAGACGCCTGGCGAGAGAAGAGCCGGATCCCCACACAGCTTCCACCACCAACGGAGCTGAAGAACACCGGAGCCGCCAAGCCCTGCGCCCCAGGTGGCCGCTGTCTTCAGCAGTCAGACCCGGTACTGCTGGCAGAAAACAGAGACAGTCCTGATGAGTGTGAGTTCGCACACTCAGTAATCCCACAGTCAGTGTTTAGTTAGGAGGGAGCACCTCCACCTCCAATCACACACTCGTGCAGCTCCTGTTTCACCACTTATCTGGTTTGGGGTGTGAGGCGAAGCCGTCGCTGATCACACCAAACGCCAATTCCACAGATAAGGACACACCACAGGAAAACGGCTGCAAAGAAGTTCAGATTATTACTCAATGTTTTGAGTCAGCAGAGAAAATTACCTGAATGGTAGCTGATTTCTCGGCGAGGAGGTGGAGTTGCAGTCCGGCCTTTATGGTGATGGTGATGAGATGAATGAGTGATAGCTGGTGCTGAGGATGAGTGACAGCTGTCACTCCCAGTGGCTCCGGCGCCCTCTCGTGCTTGAAGCCCGCACTCCAAGCAGGGCGCCATCTGGTGGTGGTGGGCCAGCAGTACCTCCTCTTCAGCGGCCCACACAACAGGACCCCCCCCCCCAACGGGCGCCTCCTGGCGCCCGACCAGGCTTGTCCAGGTGCCGGGCGTAGAATTCGGCCAGGAGGGCCGGGTCCAGGATGAAGCTCCTCTTCACCCAGGAGCGTTCTTCGGGTCCATATCCTTCCCAGTCCACCAAATACTGGAACCCCCAGCCCTTTCGACGAACGTCCAAGAGTCGGCGCACAGTCCAAGCCGGCTCCCCGTCGATGATCCGGGCAAGCGGCGGCGCCGGTCCGGGGGCACAGAGGGGAGAGGTATGGCAGGATTTGAGTCTGGAGACATGGAATACTGGATGTATCCGCAGTGAAGCTGGCAGCTTCAGCTTCACTGCGGCTGGACTGAGGACCTTCACGATGGTGAAGGGTCCTATAAATCTGTCCTTCAGCTTCTGGGATTCCGTTTGCAGAGGTATGTCCTTTGTGGATAACCAAACCGCCTGCCCGGGCTGGTATGCAGGGGCCGGGGAACGCCGGCGGTCTGCATGGGCCTTAGCCCTCGTCCGGGCTCTGAGCAGAGCAGAGCGGGCGGTACGTCACACCCGACGGCACTTCCTCAGATGGGCCTGGACCGAGGGCACCCCGATCTCCCTCCACTAGCGGAAACAATGGGGGCTGGTACCCCAAACACACCTCAAACGGGGAGAGGCCGGTGGCAGATGAAACTTGGCTATTATGAGCGTACTCGATCCAGGCCAGATGGTCACTCCAGGCCGTCGGGTGCGCGGAGGTCACGCAGCGGAGGGCCTGCTCCAGTTCCTGGTTCGTCCGCTCTGCCTGCCTGTTCGTCTGGGGGTGGTACCCAGACGAGAGACTGACGGTGGCCCCCAGTTCCCTGCAGAAACTCCTCCAGACCTGGGAGGAGAACTGAGGACCACGATCTGAGACAATGTCTGCTGGAATCCCATGCAGACGCACGACGTGGTGGACCAGGAGGTCTGCAGTCTCCTGGGCCGTCGGGAGGGCCACGAAGTGGGCTGCCTTGGAGAACCGGTCCACTATGGTTAAGATGGTGGTGTTGCCCTGGGATGGCGGGAGGCCCGTGACAAAGTCCAGGCCGATATGAGACCAGGGGCGACGAGGCACAGGCAGAGGCTGGAGGAGGCCTTGGGCCTTGTGATGGTCAGCTTTGCCCCTGGCACAGGTGGTGCAGGCCTGGACATACTCCCGGACGTCGGCTTCCATAGACGCCCACCAGAAGCGCTGTCGGACCACTGCCACGGTCCTTCGCACCCCTGGGTGACAGGAGAGCTTGGAACCGTGACAGAAGTCAAGGACCGCAGCCCCGGCCTCTGGTGGGACGTACAGTTTGTCCTTCGGACATGTCCCCGGGTCCGGGCTCCGTGTCATGGCCTCCCGGACGGTCTTCTCCACGTCCCAGGTAAGGGTGGCCATGACAGTGGACTCCGGGATGATGGTTTCAGGGGGGTCTGACAGCTCGGTCTTGACCTCCTCTTCATGCACCCGGGACAGGGCGTCAGATCGTTGGTTCTTTGTCCCGGGGCGGTAGGTGAACCGGAAGTCAAAACGCCCGAAGAACAGTGACCAGTGGGCTTGCCTGGGGTTCAGACGCTTCGCGGTCCGGATGTACTCCAGGTTCCGATGGTCCGTGAAAACCGTGAATGGTACCGATGCTCCCTCCAACAGGTGTCTCCACTCCTCAAGAGCCTCCTTCACCGCAAGAAGTTCCCGATTGCCGACGTCATAGTTCCGTTCAGCTGGGGTCAACCTGCGGGAAAAGTAGGCACATGGATGGAGAACCTTGTCGGACTCCCCGCTCTGGGACAGCACGGCTCCTATCCCTCAGTCAGAGGCATCCACTTCAACAACAAACTGGCGCTTGGGATCGGGCTGCACCAGAACCGGTGCAGTCGAGAACCGGCGTTTCAACTCCCTAAACGCGGCTTCGCACCGATCCGACCAGGTGAAGGGGACTTTTGTGGAGGTCAGGGCTGTCAGGGGGCTAACTACCTGACTGTAGCCCTTGATGAACCTCCGGTAGAAATTTGCAAAACCGAGGAACTGTTGTAGTTTCCTACGGTTCGTTGGTTGGGGCCAATCTCTCACCACCGCAACCTTGGCCGGATCAGGGGTGACGGAGTTGGAGGAGATTATGAACCCCAAGAAGGACAAAGAAGTGCGGTGAATGAGTGACAGCTGGTGCTGAGGATGAGTGACAGCTGTCACTCCCAGTGGCTCCGGCGCCCTCTCGTGCTTGAAGCCCGCACTCCAAGCAGGGTGCCATCTGGTGGTGGTGGGCCAGCAGTACCTCCTCTTCAGCGGCCCACACAACACTGAGTTATGGTTTGGTGTATAAATAAAATGAATACTAATAGAATAACTCCATTAATGTCAATTCTGTCATTTGTACAAAGTTAAGATATAACATATATCTTTTAATGTTGAATAATGCACTATTTCTGAAATTGTGTAATAAACACAGACAGATGGCATTCTGGGTAAAATGTGCCTCCGCTAACACTGATTGGTTGATTCATTCTATGTAAACCAACACGTTAATGTGAGGTGTGTCGTGTGTTGGTGTTTACAGATAAATGTGCTTTTGTAAAATATGCCATTTTTTATTTGTAAAAAAAAGGCATTTAAAAAAAAAAGCCAAGTTGTAATTAGATAACAGTCTGATATAACTGGTGTCAAAATAAATAGAACACTGCCATGATCTACTGGTGCCAGTGTGAGTTTTGGCCCTTTTTCAGCTGATTTTTCACTCGTGTGAGAATTTTTTGGATCGCACCAAGTTTCAGCTTAATCGTACGTCCTGCATCGTGCAGCCTACATGGAGTAATGAGCTGCGTTTAACATCTCACGACCACCTCCCGATCAGGAATCGTATGGTCAGATGAAAATCAAACCTGTTTGATATTTTGGTCAGCTGTTGTGACTCGTGAGGGTTCCACGCTGTTGAAGCAGCACTACAAGCGTCTACGTGCTGATTACCTCGCGCACTGTCCATGAACAAACACCAGAGAGAGCAAACAGTGATCTCATGTAAAGTCTTGTGTTTTTTTATCACGTTCCCTCGCAATAACCTAATATCATATTAAAGTTCATGCTTATCAGTGCGCACAGTGAGTGGAACCAGGTGGGGGGAGCCTGAACGTATATGCGCGTGCGCGCGCACACACAGCAGACAACAGCAGGATTTACGACAGATGAGGGAGTAAGTTGCTGCACCTTGCACAACTGTAAGACTCCGTATGAAATACAGTTTATTTATACAACAGTGTAAGTAGCAACACCTGTTATGAATGGTTATGTTTTTTTTACTGTCCTCTCGTGAATCATGTTGCTGTCTGCTGTGTGTGCGCGCGCACATATGCGTTCAGTCTCCCCCCACCTGATTTCACTCACTGTGCATGCTGATAGGCATGAAATAATTTTTTTTTTTAAAAAAGAAAAAAAAAAAAGCTGTTGCACAGTTTGAGCTGGAGCCAAGTACAATGATTAACAATATCATATAGTGTCTGCCCAGCCTTACATTTTGCTTCTGGAAACACGAGCCCGACGTGTAGTTTTTGAACGTACAATGTGAGCAGTCAGGTTGCATCAGAGCATCAGGCCGTACAGTGTGAGAACATGAATCGTGCGCTCTGAACTTTTAAACCCTGCGGTTTTGTTGCACAGTTTGAGCTGGAGCCGAGTGCAGTGATTGAAAATATCGTACAGTGCACATGGAGTAACAAGCTGCGTTTAACATCTCATGACCACCTCCTGATCCCTGATCGTATGGTCAGATGAAAATCAAACCTGTTTGATATTCTTGTGCCTGTGCAAACACCGCAGACCTGTCTTGAAATGTTTTTTTTTTGTTTTGTTTTTTTAAACTTTGATGTCTCCTATCAAGAGTTTTTGTAAATTAAGTTTGAAAAAAGCTTCTGTTTCCGTTTTGCTTCTGGAAACACGAGTCTGACATGTGGTTTTTGAACGTACAATGTGTGTGAGAACATAAATCGGGCACTCTGAACTTTTACACCGTGTGGTTCTCTGGTACCGCGTCTGCTGTTTCAGTCTGATCACTGCCATGAACACTACTGGCCAGTAGATGGCAGTAGAGACCTTGAAAACTTGCAAACACAAAATTCCAGATAATCTGTGTTGCTACTTGCTACATTTAAGATGCGTGGAATTTAATAAAAGCAAACACAAAAACATCGTCTATAAATCCAGAGAATATATTCACAAGAGTTTTAGGCACTAGAGTTTAATGCTGTTGTCCTGATCAGAGTGTCTCAAATGCATTCTCCTGTCGTGAACGTACTGAGATTACCATACTGAGATTACCCTATCACCCATAATGCACTGCTGGACACAGCATGCCCACACTAAAACCTTAAAAATTAGTGCATTACTTTAAAACTAAAACATATACAAGGTCTGTTAGAAAAGTATCCGACCTTTTTATTTTTTTCAAAAACCTGATGGATTTGAATCACGTGTGCTTGCATGAGCAAACCTTGAACCTTCGTGCGCATGCGTGATTTTTTTTCACGCCTGTCGGTTGCGTCATTTGCTTGTAAGCAGCCTTTGTGTGAGGATGGGTGGAGTCTCTCGTCGTTTTTTCTTTGCAAGGAAAATGGAGGAACGACTGGAGCAGCGCGACTGCATCAAATTTTGCCACAAACTGGGCGACAGCCAGGTGGAAACCATTCGGATTATTCAGACGGCTTTCGGTGACAATCCTCTGGGCATCACACAGATTAAGGAGCGGTACAACCGGTTTAAAGACATCCGCACAACGGTGGAGGGCGCGCCGCGCTCCGATCGGCATCAACACGCTGAAACGACCGGATCATTTCAAAAGTGAACGCTGTGGTGATGTGGGATCGTCGTGTGACTATCCGAGAAATTGCGGAAGAGGTGGACATCAGCACTTTTTCGACACATTCCACTGTGAAAGAAGATTTTGCCATGAAAAGAGTGGCAGCGAAATTCATCGGCACGAAGCTGATGGCGCAGCAACAGCACCTCCGTGTTGAAGTCTCGCAGGACATGTTGTAAAATGCCCAGCTCGTCAACTATTCGGAAGATTCAGACGGCTTTCGGTGGCTTTTCAGTTGTGTGACTATCCGAGAAATTGTGGACAAGCTGGACATGTCAGGGCATGTTACAACATGTCCTGTGAGGCTTCATCACAGAGGCGCTGTTGCTGCGCCATCAGCTTCATGCCGATGAATTTCGCTGCCACTCTTTTCATGGCAAAATCTTCTTTCACAGTGGAATGTGCTGAAAAAGTGCTGATGTCCACCTCTTCCGCAATTTCTCAGATAATCACACGACGGTCCCACATCACCACAGCGTTCACTTTGGAAATGATCTGGTCGTTTCAGCATGTTGATGCCGATCGGAGCGTGGCTCGCCCTCCACCGTTGTGCGGACGTCTTTAAACCGATTGTACCGCTCCTTAATCTGTGTGAATCCCATAGGATCGTCATCGAAAGAATAATCCGAATGGTTTCCACCTGGCTGTCGCCCAGTTTGTGGCAAAATTTGATGCAGTCGCGCTGCTCCAGTCGTTCTGCCATTTCCTTGCAAAGAAAAAACGCAGAGAGACTCCACCCATCCTCACACAAAGGCTGCTTACAAGCAAATGACGCAACTGACAGACGTGAAAAAAATCACGCATGCGCACGAAGGTTCAAGGTTGGCTCATGCAAGCACACGTGATTCAAATCCATCAGGTTTTTGAAAAAAATAAAAAGGTCGGATACTTTTCTAACAGACCTCGTATCTGATATTTTCAGTTTATAAAACTTCAGAAGTGACGTTAATTTAAATAACTTGCCCGAAAAAACTTTGGTTAAAATTTGAACCATAAGTTAAAAATGTATGCCTCTGGATGACTTGGGTGATATTAGCCATATATCAGTATGAGGTTAAAAGAAATGTTTGTTTTTTTTTGTGACCAGTTCTCCTTTGCCTGCAGAGGATAGAGCAGTTTCTTCTAGAAGCAGCTCTCCTCTGTTTGCCGAGAGTAGAACTACACATCTGTTGACCTTTGTTTACCATGTTAACCATCTAAAAGCTATTGGACAAAAAATTATCGGAAGATAATTAGTCCGATAATGGTTTTCAAAGTTATCTGAAAAGATAATCTGATAATGAAAACTTTATCTTCGATAATTATCGGAAGTGTGCCCACCACTGTGTATGACACACGAGCCTAGGCTAAGCATTAACTGGTCAAATTGATGCCGATGTCTCTGTTGGGTATTTTCTCCTCCAAACATTCTTAAAACCTTTGATAAGACAAACAGAGTCAAGAAACACCAGTGAGACAGAAAGTCAAATTAATCACGCGCGGAGTGCGGCCAGGCTGTACACCAAAGCTACACTAAAGTCTGGCCTGTGCTCCCGCTCTTTTTATTAGAGATGCCCTCATTACATCATAAAACTTGTCCTAAGGGGGGGGGGGGACAACGCGAGACAAGTTTCTTCCCGTAACATAAACACATACGTCAATAAGCACAGCTGTAAGGAAAAACAGTTTCTTTCTTTTACTCTTATCGTCGGAGGTCAGCACATCTCGTTCGTCTGTTGCAGTTATCAGCTGTTGTGCATCTGCCTGGAGTGTCCTGGTCTTCACGCTAAGCATCACATCACAACAGTCAAAACAACCTTCAGGTCTATTACTCCCAGTTCATGACTGACCCCGTCATGCTTCACTCCCAGTCGTTAGTGGCTACAAAAACAAGTTGTATAATAATAATAATAAGTACATCCAGCTCCTCATTCCCAGTTCAGATTGACCCCAGCATGCTAAAACAAGGTTGAATAACACGTACATTCTCGGGGTCAGGTGCAAACAGCACAACACCGTTCTCATCAGAAAGAAGACAAATGGTACAAATGTTTAACAGTGATAACATATATATAAAATCTTTAACATTCCCCTCCTGTTTATCACCTGTTAAACATACAGTAGTAGTTATCACCTAGCTTAGCACTTCTTTTTGAGATTTTCACTAAGAGGTTCATCATGGTATGTTCTATAGGCTTACACCCCAGAGGTGATGTCATCATTGTCACCATCATCGGTGTCTGGGTCATCATACTTCCATTGGTCTGGGTACAGGTCATGGGAGTCATCGTCCTCCTCGGTGTCGTCTTGCCCCAGGAGTGGATATGATGCTGGTCCCCCTCCTGGTCCTGGACTTATTGCTGTGGTTATCATTCTATTTACAAGGCCTCGGAGACATGGAATACAACAACATCCACACAATGTTAGAATTGCAGCAAATACTGTTATAGACACTAATAGTGAAGAAATCAAAGACCTCCATCTTCCCATCCCTTCCAGCCACCAATCCCAGCCTTCGGTGTTTACTCCACTGTGCTCTTTCATCTTCCTGTTCAACGTTCTCAGCCCGTCAATGGCTTGAGTGAGACTGCCGTCTGCAGCCGTGTTGTTGGGAATGAATGTGCAGCATTGTTCTCCGAACATGGCACAAACACCTCCTTTCTCCGCCAACAACATATCCAGAGCAGTACGATTCTGAAAGGCCATAAGGGACGTGGCTTCTAACTGTGAATGGACAGCCTTAAATCCTTCCTCAGTCCAATTTCCTAATTTCTGTACATTGTAGTGGATGTAGTTTATTCTGTCCACGTTTTTATTAATTGAACACCACCAACAGATGGAAGATTCGAATCCAGCTGCTATTTGATCAACCAGTTTATACTCGTCAGGCACTCCTCTGGGGACTCCTATTGCGTCAATATATGTTGGATTTCCTACTCCTTTCCACTCTCTTTTTACTCTATGTCTGGCTATGCCTTTCTGCCAATCTTCAGGAATAAGAGAGGCTGCATATGTCGTAACGTCTTCAGGGGTCATGGGTATGGCTTTAACTGGTAACAATAATGATATTAATGCACAATAACCTGACACATTTCGTGGCAGTCTGTCAAAGATTCTGTTATCACCACACCACCACCATACATCACTCCTACCGACAGGTTTGAATGTGGGAGTACTATGGACCACATTCTTACACCAGGCAGTGTGGCTTAAGCTACCCAAAGTCTTACTTGTCCCTGTCAAGTGTACACATGTATGGTTAGCATGCCCAACTTTGCTTGAAAATAAAGGTTTGATCTTAGTCAATTTGGTCAATGGATAGATCTTGTCCCACTTAGAACATTTGTTGTTTGCTGCAATGTATGTCTGTGTCATAACCGTCAGCAGACAGTCTTTGGGTAATGCTGCCGGTATTACCTGTAATATAGGTCTGGGTCCCATACATACAACACAGTCCTTCTTTGCTGCTAGTCCTGCTTGTTCTGCCATTAAAAGCCAATTGTTATTTTGTCCACTAATTCCTGTAGTTACTAGGAACCAGTCATCTGCCTTCATGTCTTTTGTGCCTTGTACGGACATCCCCTTTGCTTGTATGGGCACCCCCTTTGCTTGTATGGGCACCCCCTTTGACGTACTTAATTCGGTCAATATTGGTTGCTGTACTCTATCTGTTTCACAGAGGAAAAAATGGAAATACGGATCTTTTCCTTGTTTGTATACCCAAAGGAGGAACAACCAACAGTCTCCCTCTATATCAGGTGGGAATATGGTTCCTTTTTCTGTGGTATTCACCACTATAGACAGCTTATCATCTGTTTGATACATTTTGAGAATTTGACTCTGGTACTTAGCCCACTCGGTTTGTGCCCATCTTGGTGTCCATCTACTCCATTCATCGGCTACCAACGTTTCCCATCTCTTATCTTGTTGATCATTGGTCATATACCATGAGAAACTATTTCCGTAATTAGTCCCTCTGTCACCATCCCCACCATCCCATATTCCATGGGTAAGAGCACTATATGGTACAGAGATGACCACAGAAGCTTTTCTAGGAATGCAGGCTTGTATACCAAATCGGTACGCATTGTTCCTATCACAGCTATGTACTGTGGCATTTATTATCGGACTGGGGTCTTCGTTACTTCTTTTTGGTCTCTGCAATCTGCGGAGGTGATCCTTATCATCATGTCCCGTGCTTATGGCTTTTAATAATAAGCCCAATCCGAAAAAGAAAAGTAGCATAACAAGGACTGTCCATGGGGTCCAGAAACCCTCGTTCTTTTGTTTTTTTTCTTTCGCCATTTCTGCACACTACAGCACACCTATGTTCAGAACAGTGGCTTCTTAATGTCTTCTGCTAGCTTTCGTGTCTAACCTGGATCTTAACACCAAGCTCACACACTATTACTAGTCTTGTCCTACTGTTCTTACTGTTTGTCTGTGTCTGCAGAAATGACTTTCTTACAGTGAGTTAAATGAATCCATGTACTTCTTTCCCCAATTTTCAAAGCTGTGGGTGTTGTGAGTAGTACTTGATAGGGCCCTTCCCATTTAGGTGAATGCCAGTGTTTTCTCTTGATGCTTCTTATCAACACCCAGTCTCCAGGTACCACTTTAGGGTCCTCCTGTGGAGAAATGGCATCATCAGTGTTTGGAACTCTCCCTCGTTGTCCTTCTAACATTTTTCTCATGTAATCCGCCAAATTGGCTTCCTCAGGTACATCCCAAATTTGTCCATAATATGGCAATCGATATTTTCTGCCAAACAATGTTTCATACGGTGTCAACCCCATGGTACTAGTTATGTTTATATACATTTTTACCAAATCTACACAATGTGTCCATGGTCTGCCTGTTTCCTCCATTGTCTTTCTAAGTCTGTTTTTTACTGTTCCATTCATCCTTTCCACTAATCCGGCGCTTTGTGGATGATAAGCACAATGATTTTTGAGATTGACCTGTAGCGCTTCTCCTACGTATTGCACTATTGTATTAACAAAATGCGCTCCATTATCTGAATAGACTGTTTCTGGTATTCCAAATCGTGGGATGATGTCTTTGCACAATGCCTTAGCCACTGTAAGTGCATCTGCATGTTTTGTAGGGAACAATTCTACCCATTTTGAGAAGGCATCAATTATGACTAAACAAAATTCCTTCCCTTCATGTTTACTCAGCTGTATATAATCCATATGAATCACTTGAAAGGGATATTGTGGTGTTGGAAATTTGCCTCTTTGGGGTCTCAAATTGCCTTGTGAGTTGTGTTTTGCACATATCATGCATGCTCTACAATGCTGTTTTGCATATGCATCGAACCCATAAAGACAAAAAATAGATTGCAATTGCGATATCATACCCCCTGATGAGACATGCGTCACGCCATGGCTCATAATAGCTGCCCATTTAAACATATTTTTTGGCAATATGGGTTTCTTTTGTGGTCATACGTACAAATCATTTGCATACGTAGCCCCTTTAGCTATCCACATTTGTTTTTCTCTGTCAGTTGCCTGCTGTTGCATGTCAGCAAGCAGTGTATGACCTAAATGCAAATCTGGAGTAGTGTCCTGTACAACAAAAATAGAAGAAGCTGCTGCTGCCTCTTTTGCTGCTCTGTCAGCAAAATCATTTCCTTTTGAAATACTGTCAGAACCTTTGGTGTGAGCCGCACATTTGCATATAGCAATTTGTTTAGGCAATTTCACAGCCTTCAGTAGTGCAGTTAGGAGTGTGGCATGAGTCACTGGCTTTCCAGATGATGTCACCATTCCACGCTCTTCCCACAGTTTTGCAAACACATGCACTGTGCTGAAAGCGTACTGGCTGTCTGTATAAATTGTTACAGCCGTACCTTTAAACAGATAGCAAGCTGCAGTTAAAGCAACTAATTCAGCTGCTTGTGCTGAAAATGACGATGGCAATGAAGCAGAATCCAATACTTCTGAATTTGTGACAACAGCATATCCAGATTGTGTTTGTCCGTAAGCGTTTTTAGTGGAAGAACCATCCACATACACAATTGTACTGTTTGGGATGGGTGTGTCCTGGAGGTCTGGGCGTGCCTTCGTACAGACCGTAGCTACATCAAGACAATTGTGCGGCTCACCATCCTCAGGTAAAGGTATCAATGTGGATGGATTCAATGTTGTACAGCGCTCTACCGTAAGATGTGGTTGTGATAATAGCAAGGACATACACGAAAGATGTCTTGCTGGGGACAAAAGGCTCATGTTTGTCTGCAACAGAAGTGCAGAAACTGCATGTGGAACTTTCAGTGTCAACTGATGGAATAGAACAACATTACTGCTACTTTGAACAGCCATAGAGGCTGCAACAACAGCCTGTACACATGGTGGTAAAGCACTTGCTACTGCATCCAATTTAGATGAGTAGTAGGCAACTGGCCTCAATTTTGAGCCATATACTTGAACCAAAACACTAGTCATGAACTTATTCTTACAATCAACTGTTTGAATGAATGGTTTACTATAATCTGGTAGTGCCAAAACTGTGGATGACACTAATGTTTGTTTTACTTTTACAAAAGCTTCCTCAGCATCTTTGTTCCATTCCAACACGGTTGACATTGAAATATCATCCTTGTACATCAAATCAGAAAGTGGACTAGTCAATTCTGCATAGCAGGGAATCCATGCCCTGCAGTAATTAGTCAATCCAAGAAATGGCATCATCTGCTTTTTGGTTTGTGGTTTTGGAGCGTGCAAAATTGCTTCCTTCCTGTCAGACAGGATCGTGCGCCCTGTGGCTGATAACTCATGTCCTAAATATTTTACTTTATCCCTACACAACTGAACTTTGTTTTTACTCACTTTGTGGCCATTATCAAATAAGAAACATAATAATGCTACTGTGTCAGTTATGCAGTTTTCTCGTGTGTCAGAGGCAATCAAAATGTCATCAACATACACTAATAGTTGGCTATCTGCCGGTTTAACGAAATTGGCTAAACATGCTGACATGACTTGAGAATAAATAGTTGGACTCTCTGCGTAACCCTGCGGTAATCGGGTAAATGTATATCGTTGTCCTTTAAAAGTAAAAGCAAACCAGAATTGACTATCTGGATGTACTGGCACAGAGAAAAATGCATTACTTATGTCAATTACTGAGAAACTATTAGAATTTGGTCTCAGCGAATTTAACAAGGTGTGTGGATCTGGAACACATGGTGCTCTTTTAATCACAGCAGCATTTACTGCCTGCAGATCTTGAATCATTCTCCACCCCACTGAGGGCGGAGCCTTTTTTACAGGAAATATGGGTGTGTTACATGGTGAATCTGGACATGGCACTATTACTCCTGCTGTTAATAAATTCTCTACTACTGGCCTGATTCCTTCAATTGCATCAGGTTTCAATGGATACTGTCTTACACATGGTCTGTATTCTGTTTTTGGTCTTATAACTACAGGTTGTGCATTTTTTATCAGTCCTACGTCTGAAGGACCTGTTGTCCACAATCCTGACGGTACTGAAGAGAGAAGAGCATCTTCTTCAGGACTCAACTGAAACACTCAGGATTGTGAAGTGGACACATCAATGTGTGTTCCAGCTGTCAGCACCAATGAGACATTAACTGGCACTTTATACAATTTAGTTGATGGACTGAACTCCGTTCGTGGTCCAACTCTGCTCCAATCAGTGGCTGACAAAGCTGTTATGACTGTCAGTCCCAATTCTTGCCATTCTGTCAAATATGGCTTACAAAGTGACATATGTAATGGCATACCTGTGAATCTCAATTTTGATACATCTTCAGTGGCGCCTGTTACTGTTATGACAGCTGTTGAGTTGCCATCATGAATCAAATCGGTCATTGTCAGCTTCACAGGTGAAACGTTTTTCAATTTGTTTTCATAGTCACCACCTGGAGGATCTTTATGCCACATTGTGACATGCAGGTCAGGTGGTGACATCTGTTGTTCAGGATTTTTTAGTAGGGCTGTCGCTTGCAAGACGACATCTTTACCCCATCCTGCAGCATCTTCTTCTGAAATGTCAAATGTATAGTAATAGTGGAATGTGGGGTCATCGCTTTCTTCTCTTACCATGTTAACGCCTCCTGTGCGTTCAACAACTAATTTCCCTTGTTCCACAATTATGGACAAGCCCAATGCAGTCAATCCGTCTCGTCCTAAAAGGTTAACTGGACATTGTGGCATGTTCAACACTGACATAGTACATGTCAGGCCAAATGGATCTGCCAACGTTATGGGTTTAGTGATAGGGACGTCTGATGTTTGTCCATTTGCAGAGCGAACCCTAAAGATTTCGTTGCTTAATTGATGGACAGGTATGTTGTCATTACATGTGGTTCTACATGCTCCTGTATCACAAAGGAATGTCACTGGTCGTCCATTTACCAACAAAGTCACTTCTGGTTTTGGTACCGGATTTCCCAGTAAGGCACACAGATCCATATCACAATCAGACTGCCTATCTGATGTGGAATCATGGATTATGGATTCTAGTCATTGTGGATACTGTGGCTGCGGAGGATTATTCCGTTGTGGAATTCCTCCTGCTGCTCCCTCAGTAGGTGGATTCGGACAATTTCTATACATATGTCCCTCTCTCCCACAGTTCCAACAAATCAGGGGACCACGTGGTGGCCCTCCCTGTCTGTGCTGCTGTTGTGGTTGCCATGGTCCTTGACGTTGTGGCTGTCCACCTTGTCTGTTTTGCCATGGCTTTTGGGGGCGTTTGCACTGCTTCTGCTGTCTTAAGTTACCCTGTTGGTAATATATTTCATCATCTCCGTGTGCTACATACACTCCTTTGTTGCTGTTTCCTGTCTTTTTCTGCTTTAAGACTTCTTCTGCATGACAGCAGTGTGTATGTGTTTCTTCCAATGTGCCTGTAGGCAATCCAATCCAATGTTTCTGTATCCAAGCTTTTATATCCTTATTGGAATGTTGGATCAGAGCGTTTTTCAATTGTTGTTCATACACTGGTGTTCCTGGCAATATGCCACTATGGACTCTAAATACACTCTCAAACCTGCACCTAAACTCTGTCCATGGTTCTCCTTCTTTCTGTGTTGTCCTGGTAATTTCAGTGTAATTTATTTTTGGCCCTAACACACCTTTTGCTCGTGTAATCATAGCTTCCACTCTTGTTTTCAAGACTAGATCATCATGTGGCAACGGTACGCCATCCTGGTCTGCAGGATTCCAGTCTCCGCGTATCTGACTCCATTTAGGGCCACATGCTTTCATCCACACCTGTTGGACTTCAGGTCCATTAAGGTGGTAAGAATTTCTAATGTTTTCTATATCCTGCATAAATCCCTCAATATCGACATGTGGCGATGGTATCATGTCGACTGCTGCTTTGATATCATCAGCATTCCATGTTCGATATACGAGCATGGTTGATCGCTGTCCTGCTGTTCCTGCACGAGGATTTGGTACTTCTATCATAGGATAGGCACCTCCCTGGTCACTGTGTTCCACCATGGGAGGGGCTGTGGGCACTTTCGCTTGACTGCGTGTTTCTGGTTTTTCTGGTTTTTCACTTTTTACCTTAGGTTTTACTGCCAAATCATACTGTGGTGGCGGTACATCGTCATCCTCTGGTAGAGGAGATAAAGGTGTTGTTGTCACCGACGATCCAGCGGGCGGTGGTTGTTGAGGCTGTTCTGGTTCTCTGTGCTGAATTATCACATCTTCTTCTGCCTTACCTACAGCTTTCTTTTTCCTCGCTTTCTCTAATCGTCGCTTCTCTGCTCCCTTCCGTCTGTTCTCTGCTTCCTCCTCCCAAAATGCCACTAAATCTGCCCCTACTTTCTGCATCTTTTTCTCATCACCTTTATGTTCCTGTTCTAACTCCTTCTTTAGCTTCTGTATGCTGATCAGGTTCAGTCGTCCGTCAAAGTCATGTTTATTTATCCAGGTCTCCAATTTCTTTGTTGCTTTTGGATTTTTTGCTTCCATAAATTTCCAGTCGTCAGTTGATAAATTTTCCTTATTTTTAGACGTCTTACCCCCCATTTTTATTATCCCTTGTTATAATTTGGACTTCAGACGGGGGCACACCTAGGGTGTTCTAAATCTGAAGTTTTCACACTTTCTTTGGACGTGACAATTAATTTGCCGTCGTGTGGTTGATTCCTTTCACCTCCCCGTAGGAAGCGGAATCACTTGCCTTCACATCAACACACGGTTGTCACTAACGTTGTCCAAAGTATTACACTTTCACACAGTTATTTACACTTACACAAAACACTATTTACACATAGAAACACTTTTAATAATCGTACGCGTATTCTTATGCCAGGGGAGCTCGCCCTCCCGTGAAATTTAACTAATGTCCTGCATTAGGGGACTCCGCCGTCCCTGCCGAATTTAACTGCTTTTTTACAGTGCACGTATTTCTACCCGGGATTTCCTTTACGTATTAAAACAGAGGAGTCCGTACCCTCCTTCCGGAATTTAACTACGGGCGTCCCTCGCAACCGTAGAGGAGTCCGCCCTCCTCGCGGATTTTAACTGCTTTGCATTAACAGACGATTCCACGCCATCGCTTACGGAGTTTAACTGTTTTATGTGATCACTTTTATCCCCTACCGGTACGCGTATATAAACAGAGGAGTCCGCACCCTCCTTACAGAGTTTAACTGTGTTTCATTAACAGACGATTCTGTATCATCGCTTGCGGAATTTAACTGTTTTATGTGATCTGATCACCACTCACTCAGTACTGTTTACAAAGAAATTTTACTCACTGACTCGACTTCCTGTCTGTCTTCTTCGGGAAAATCTCGTCAACCAGACGATGCCAACGGTGGTCGACAATTGCAGACACGATCAATCGATCGGACCTTGGCCAAGGATTTACGTCTGGACTTGGCGACCCCCGCCGGACACCTCCGGTGTTGTTGAGATCCCGGACGTAGCCCCCAGTCAATGTTGGGTATTTTCTCCTCCAAACATTCTTAAAACCTTTGATAAGACAAACAGAGTCAAGAAACACCAGTGAGACAGAAAGTCAAATTAATCACGCGCGGAGTGCGGCCAGGCTGTACACCAAAGCTACACTAAAGTCTGGCCTGTGCTCCCGCTCTTTTTATTAGAGATGCCCTCATTACATCATAAAACGTGTCCTAAGGGGGGGGGGGGGACAACGCGAGACAAGTTTCTTCCCGTAACATAAACACATACGTCAATAAGCGCAGCTGTAAGGAAAAACAGTTTCTTTCTTTTACTCTTATCGTCGGAGGTCAGCACATCTCGTTCGTCTGTTGCAGTTATCAGCTGTTGTGCATCTGCCTGGAGTGTCCTGGTCTTCACGCTAAGCATCACATCACAACAGTCAAAACAACCTTCAGGTCTATTACTCCCAGTTCATGACTGACTTCGTCATGCTTCACTCCCAGTCGTTAGTGGCTACAAAAACAAGTTGTATAATAATAATAATAAGTACATCCAGCTCCTCATTCCCAGTTCAGATTGACCCCAGCATGCTAAAACAAGGTTGAATAACACGTACATTCTCGGGGTCAGGTGCAAACAGCACAACACCGTTCTCATCAGAAAGAAGACAAAAGGTACAAATGTTTAACAGTGATAACATATATATAAAATCTTTAACAGTCTCACAGGACCAAGAACCATCATTTCAGTCTGATCAGAGTTTAAAAGTAAGAAGTTGCTAGACATCCATCTTTTCACTGATTCAAGGCAAACTTCAAAGGATTTCACGTGGATGAGTATAGCAGTGAAAGGTAATCCCAAAATGCCGCAGTATGTGCCCAAGGGGTGCTGTATGAAAGGGAGAAAAGCAGGGGGCCAAAGTCAGGTATGACGTCAGCCATGCAAGGGCACTCCCAGTAATCCCAAAATGATTTTCCAGCCTATCAAGTAGAATATGATGATCCACGGTATCAAATGCAGCACTGAAATCTAACAGCACCAGAACCGTATTGGTGTCCGAATCCATTGTAAGCAGAAGATCATTCACCACTTTAGTGAGAGCCGTCTTTGTGGAATGATATGAGGTCTGTCCAAAAAGTATCAGACCTTTTTATTTTTTGCAAAAACCATATGGATTTGAATCACATGTGATTGCATCAGCCAAGCTTGAACCTTCGTGCGCATGCGTGAGTTTTTTCACCCCTTGGGGATTTGGCGCTATATAAGAAAAAAAGTTGAAGTTGAAAGTTGAGAGGAGCCTGAAAGCTGAAGGCTCTGCCTCCCATTCTACTCTTACAAACCCTAGGAACTACAAGTAAGCCCGCAGTCTGAGAGCGAAGCGCTCTAATGGGATAATATGGTACTACGAGGTCCCTAAGATAAGATGGGACCTGATTATTCAAAACCTTATAAGTAAGAAGAAGAATTTTAAATTCTATTCTAGAATTAACAGGAAGCCAATGAAGAGAGGCCAACACGGGTGAGATATGCTCTCTCCTGCTAGTCCCCGTCAGTACTCTAGCTGCAGCATTCTGAACCAACTGAAGGCTTTTTAGGGAACTTTTAGGACAACCTGATAATAATGAATTACAATAGTCCAGCCTAGAGGAAATAAATGCATGAATTACTTTTTCAGCATCACTCTGAGACAAGACCTTTCTGATTTTAGAGATATTGCGTAAATGCAAAAAGGCAGTCCTACATATTTGTTTAATATGCGCTTTGAATGACATATCCTGATCAAAAATGACTCCAAGATTTCTCACAGTATTACTAGAGGTCAGGGAAATGCCATCCAGAGTAACGATCTGGTTAGACACCATGCTTCTAAGATTTGTGGGGCCAAGTACAATAACTTCAGTTTTATCTGAGTTTAAAAGCAGGAAATTAGAGGTCATCCATGTCTTTATGTCTGTAAGACAATCCTGCAGTTTAGCTAATTGGTGTGTATCCTCTGGCTTCATGGATAGATAAAGCTGGGTATCATCTGCGTAACAATGAAAATTTAAGCAATACCGTCTAATAATACTGCCTAAGGGAAGCATGTATAAAGTGAATAAAATTGGTCCTAGCACAGAACCTTGTGGAACTCCATAATTAACTTTAGTCTGTGAAGAAGATTCCCCATTTACATGAACAAACTGTAATCTATTAGACAAATATGATTCAAACCACCGCAGCGCAGTGCCTTTAATACCTATGACATGCTCTAATCTCTGTAATAAAATTTTATGGTCAACAGTATCAAAAGCAGCACTGAGGTCCAACAGAACAAGCACAGAGATAAGTCCACTGTCCGAAGCCATAAGAAGATAATTTGTAACCTTCACTAATGCTGTTTCTGTACTATGATGAATTCTAAAACCTGACTGAAACTCTTCAAATAGACCATTCCTCTGCAGGTGATCAGTTAGCTGTTTTACAACTACCCTCTCAAGAATCTTTGAGAGAAAAGGAAGGTTGGAGATTGGCCTATAATTAGCTAAGATAGCTGGGTCAAGTGATGGCTTTTTAAGTAATGGTTTAATTACTGCCACCTTAAAGGCCTGTGGTACATAACCAACTAACAAAGATAGATTGATCATATTTAAGATTGAAGCATTAAATAATGGTAGGACTTCCTTGAGCAGCCTGGCAGGAATGGGGTCTAATAAACATGTTGATGGTTTGGATGAAGTAACTAATGAAAATAACTCAGACAGAACAATCGGAGAGAAAGAGTCTAACCAAATACCGGCATCACTGAAAGCAGCCAAAGATAACGATACATCTTTGGGATGGTTATGAGTAATTTTTTCTCTAATAGTCAAAATTTTGTTAGCAAAGAAAGTCATGAAGTCATTACTAGTTAAAGTTAATGGAATACTCAGTTCAATAGAGCTCTGACTCTTTGTCAGCCTGGCTACAGTGCTGAAAAGAAACCTGGGGTTGTTCTTATTTTCTTCAATTAGTGATGAGTAGAAAGATGTCCTAGCTTTACGGAGGGCTTTTTTATAGAGCAACAAACTCTTTTTCCAGGCTAAGTGAAGATCTTCTAAATTAGTGAGACGCCATTTCCTCTCCAACTTACGGGTTATCTGCTTTAAGCTACGAGTTTGTGAGTTATACCACAGAGTCAGACACTTCTGATTTAAAGCTCTCTTTTTCAGAGGAGCTACAGCATCCAAAGTTGTCTTCAATGAGGATGTAAAACTATTGACGAGATACTCTAACTCCCTTACAGAGTTTAGGTAGCTACTCTGCTCTGTGTTGGTATATGACATTAGAGAACATAAAGAAGGAATCATATCCTTAAACCTAGTTACAGCGCTTTCTGAAAGACTTCTAGTGTAATGAAACTTATTCCCCACTGCAGGGTAGTCCATCAGGGTAAATGTAAACGTTATTAAAAAATGATCAGACAGAAGGGAGTTTTCAGGGAATACTGTTAAGTCTTCTATTTCCATACCATAAGTCAGAACAAGATCTAAAATATGATTAAAGTGGTGGGTGGACTCATTTACTTTTTGAGCAAAGCCGATAGAGTCTAATAATAGATTAAATGCAGTGTTGAGGCTGTCATTCTCAGCATCTGTGTGGATGTTAAAATCGCCCACTATAATTATCTTATCTGAGCTAAGCACTAAGTCAGACAAAAGGTCTGAAAATTCACAGAGAAACTCACAGTAACGACCAGGTGGACGATAGATAATAACAAATAAAACTGGTTTTTGGAACTTCCAATTTGGATGGACAAGACTAAGAGACAAGCTTTCAAATGAATTAAAGCTCTGTCTAGGTTTTTGATTAATTAATAAGCTGGAATGGAAGATTGCTGCTAATCCTCCGCCCCGGCCCGTGCTACGAGCATTCTGACAGTTAATGTGACTCGGGGGTGTTGACTCATTTAAACTAACATACATATTCATCCTGCTGTAACCAGGTTTCTGTTAGGCAGAATAAATCAATACGTTGATCAATTATTATATCATTTACCAACAGGGACTTAGAAGAGAGAGACCTAATGTTTAATAGACCACATTTAACTGTTTTAGTCTGTGGTGCAGTTGAAGGTGCTATATTATTTTTTCTTTTTGAATTTTTATGCTTAAATAGATTTTTGCTGGTTATTGGTGGTCTGGGAGCAGGCACCATCTCTACGGGGATGGGGTAATGAGGGGATGGCAGGGGGAGAGAAGCTGCAGAGAGGTGTATAAGACCACAGCTCTGCCTCCTGGTCCCAACGCTAGACAGTCACAGTTTGGAGGATCCAAAAAAATTGGCCAGATTTCTAGAAATGAGAGCTGCTCCCTCTAAAGTGGGATGGATGCCATCTCTCCTAACAAGACCAGGTTTTCCCCAGAAGCTTTGCCAATTATCAATGAAGCCCACCTCATTTTTTGGACACCACTCAGACAGCCAGCAATTCAAGGAGAACATGCGGCTAAACATGTCACTCCCGGTCTGATTGGGGAGGGGCCCAGAGAAAACAACAGAGTCCGACATTGTTTTTGCAAAGTTACACACCGATTTAATGTTAATTTTAGTGACCTCCGATTGGCGTAACCGAGTGTCATTACTGCCGACGTGAATTACAATCTTACCAAATTTACGCTTAGCCTTAGCCAGCAATTTCAAATGTCCTTCGATGTCGCCTGCTCTGTCCCCCGGAAGACAATTGACTATGGTTGCTGGTGTCGCTAACTTCACATTTCTCAAAACAGAGTCGCCAATAACCAGAGTTTGATCCTCGGCGAGTGTATCGTCGAGTGGGGAAAAACGGTTAGAGATGTGAACGGGTTGACGGTGTACACGGGGCTTCTGTTTAGGGCTACGCTTCCTCCTCACAGTCACCCAGTCAGCCTGCTTTCCCGACTGCCCGGGATCTGCCAGGGAGGAACTAACGGCGGCTAAGCTACCTTGGTCCGCACCGACTACAGGGGCCTGGCTAGCTGTAGAATTTTCCACGGTGCGGAGCCGAGCCTCCAATTCGCCCAGCCTGGCCTCCAAAGCTACGAATAAGCTGCACTTATTACAAGTACCGTTACTGCTAAAGGAGGCCGAGGAATAACTAAACATTTCACACCCAGAGCAGAAAAGTACGGGAGAGACGGGAGAAGCCGCCATGCTAAAACCGGCTAAGAGCTAGTAGCTGCGCTAAGCTAGCGGATTCCCAAAAACACACAAAGTGAATAATGTGCAAATAATCCAGAGGTGATTCAGCAGAAGGAGTGCCCCAATCAAGGCACCAAACAGGCCATGAAGCAGCACAGGCAACGCACGACAACGGTGCTAAAATAAAATAAAAATAAAAAAAAATAAAAAATAAAAACAAAAGCGTTAGCAAGCTAGTTTGCTTGCCAACGCTAATGAAAGTTAGCTGATAAAAGTGCTCCGTCGCGATGTTTCGACCGTTAGAGGTCTTCCTTAGGCGTTGGAGCACAGTAAAAAAGTAAAAAAAAAAGTAAAAAGGTAAAAAAGTAAAAAACACATGCTCACGAAGGTTCAAGCTTGGCTGATGCAATCACACGTGATTCAAATCCATATGGTTTTTGCAAAAAATAAAAAGGTCTGATACTTTTTGGACAGACCTCGTATTTTCTAAAAGCAGACTGCAGTGGCTCAAAGAGATTATTCTCAGTAAGTCCAGAATTTTAGAGCAAAATGATAGATTTGATATCGGCCGATAGTTTTTCAATACGCTAGGGTCAAGTTTAGGTTTCTTAAGTAATGGTTTAATTAGGAACAGAAACATTTAGGAACAGATCCAGAAGTTAAAGAAAGATTAATAATTTCCAGCACAGTCGGCCCAAGAGTGGACCACAGGTCCTTAAACAGTTTTAATTTAATTTAATTTACTTAGCTTATAATGCGCCAGTTCACAGCAAAAGCCGTCTCAAGGCGCCTTACATAAAACAAGTCAACATAAAATTGAATAAATAATTAAAAATGAATTAAAAAAAAATTCAGATACATAAATAAAAACAGAAGTAAAAGAATAAAACAAATAAAAATAAAAACTATTCATAAGAAAGAGAATAAAATAGGTTTTGAGTCTTGACTTAAAAATGTCCACAGACTCAGACTGCCTCACGGTCGCAGGAAGACTGTTCCACAGGGTGGGTGCACGATACGAAAAGGCTCTTTGACCTGCTGACTTCTTCTTCACCCTGGGAACACAGAGAAGTCCCGCCTCCTGCGACCACAAAGCCCGGGCCGGCACGTAGAGTTCCACCAGATCACCCAGATAAGATGGCGCCAGTCCATGAACAACCTTATAAGTCAATAACAAAACCCTAAAATCTGCTCTCACAGAGACAGGGAGCCAGTGCAAAGATGCCGAAATGGGTGTGATATGTTCAGACCTTCTGCTACGTGTCAGAAGTCTGGTAGCAGCATCCTGAACCAGCTGAAGACCCCTAATGCTGGACTGTGGTAACCCTGAAAATAGAACATTACAATAATCTAGTCTAGAAGAAACAAAAGCATCAATCAGGGTCTCGGCATCAGCCATGGACAGGATGGGGCGGATCCTCGCTATACTTTTCAGATGGAAAAAAGCAGTCCTAGTAACATCCCTGATGTGGAGGTCAAAAGACAACGTGGATCAAAAATTACCCCAAGGTTCCTCATTTTGTCCGTATGATGTATTACACACGAACCCAGGCTGAGCGCCAGCTGGTCAAACTGATGCCGATGTCTCGCTGGATCAAGAACCATCATTTCACTCTTATCAAAGTTTAAAGTAGGAAGTTACTAGACATCCAACTTCTCACTGATAGAAGACAGTCCTCCAGGGATTTCATGGGAGTGAGATTTCCCGCATTTATCGGCATGTAACTAGTAATGACTTCATGACTTTCTTTGCTAACAAAATTTTGACTCTTAGAGAAAAAATTACTCATAACCATCCCAAAGATGTATCGTTATCTTGGCTGCTTTCAGTGATGCCGGTATTTGGTTAGACTCTTTCTCTCCGATTGTTCTGTCTGAGCTATTTTCATTAGTTACTTCATCCAAACCATCAACATGCTTATTAGACCCCATTCCTGCCAGGCTGCTCAAGGAAGTCCTACCATTATTTAATGCTTCAATCTTAAATATGATCAATCTATCTTTGTTAGTTGGTTATGTACCACAGGCCTTTAAGGTGGCAGTAATTAAACCATTACTTAAAAAGCCATCACTTGACCCAGCTATCTTAGCTAATTATAGGCCAATCTCCAACCTTCCTTTTCTCTCAAAGATTCTTGAGAGGGTAGTTGTAAAACAGCTAACTGATCACCTGCAGAGGAATGGTCTATTTGAAGAGTTTCAGTCAGGTTTTAGAATTCATCATAGTACAGAAACAGCATTAGTGAAGGTTACAAATTATCTTCTTATGGCTTCGGACAGTGGACTTATCTCTGTGCTTGTTCTGTTGGACCTCAGTGCTGCTTTTGATACTGTTGACCATAACATTTATTACAGAGATTAGAGCATGTCATAGGTATTAAAGGCATTGCGCTGCGGTGGTTTGAATCATATTTGTCTAATAGATTACAGTTTGTTCATGTAAATGGGGAATCTTCTTCACAGACTAAAGTTAATTATGGAGTTCCACAAGGTTCTGTGCTAGGACCAATTTTATTCACTTTATACATGCTTCCCTTGGGCAGTATTATTAGACGGTATTGCTTAAATTTTCATTGTTACGCAGATGATACCCAGCTTTATCTATCCATGAAGCCAGAGGATACGCACCAATTAGCTAAACTGCAGGATTGTCTTACAGACATAAAGACATGGATGACCTCTAATTTCCTGCTTTTAAACTCAGATAAAACTGAAGTTATTGTACTTGGCCCCACAAATCTTAGAAGCATGGTGTCTAACCAGATCGTTACTCTGGATGGCATTTCCCTGATCTCTAGTAATACTGTGAGAAATCTTGGAGTTATTTTTGATCAGGATATGTCATTCAAAGCGCATATTAAACAAATATGTAGGACTGCCTTTTTGCATTTACGCAATATCTCTAAAATCAGAAAGGTCTTGTCTCAGAGTGATGCTGAAAAACTAATTCATGCATTTGTTTCCTCTAGGCTGGACTATTGTAATTCATTATTATCAGGTTGTCCTAAAAGTTCCCTAAAAAGCCTTCAGTTGGTTCAGAATGCTGCAGCTAGAGTACTGACGGGGACTAGCAGGAGAGAGCATATCTCACCCGTGTTGGCCTCCCTTCATTGGCTTCCTGTTAATGCTAGAATAGAATTTAAAATTCTTCTTCTTACTTATAAGGTTTTGAATAATCAGGTCCCATCTTATCTTAGGGACCTCATAGTACCATATTACCCCATTAGGAGATTGGCCTATAATTAGCTAAGATAGCTGGGTCAAGTGATGGCTTTTTAAGTAATGGTTTAATTACTGCCACCTTAAAGGCCTGTGGTACATAACCAACTAACAAAGATAGATTGATCATATTTAAGATTGAAGCATTAAATAATGGTAGGACTTCCTTGAGCAGCCTGGCAGGAATGGGGTCTAATAAACATGTTGATGGTTTGGATGAAGTAACTAATGAAAATAACTCAGACAGAACAATCGGAGAGAAAGAGTCTAACCAAATACCGGCATCACTGAAAGCAGCCAAAGATAACGATACATCTTTGGGATGGTTATGAGTAATTTTTTCTCTAATAGTCAAAATTTTGTTAGCAAAGAAAGTCATGAAGTCATTACTAGTTAAAGTTAGTGGAATACTCAGTTCAATAGAGCTCTGACTCTTTGTCAGCCTGGCTACAGTGCTGAAAAGAAACCTGGGGTTGTTCTTATTTTCTTCAATTAGTGATGAGTAGAAAGATGTCCTAGCTTTACGGAGGGCTTTTTTTATAGAGCAACAAACTCTTTTTCCAGGCTAAGTGAAGATCTTCTAAATTAGTGAGACGCCATTTCCTCTCCAACTTACGGGTTATCTGCTTTAAGCTACGAGTTTGTGAGTTATACCACGGAGTCAGACACTTCTGATTTAAAGCTCTCTTTTTCAGAGGAGCTACAGCATCCAAAGTTGTCTTCAATGAGGATGTAAAACTATTGACGAGATACTCTAACTCCCTTACAGAGTTTAGGTAGCTACTCTGCTCTGTGTTGGTATATGACATTAGAGAACATAAAGAAGGAATCATATCCTTAAACCTAGTTACAGCGCTTTCTGAAAGACTTCTAGTGTAATGAAACTTATTCCCCACTGCAGGGTAGTCCATCAGGGTAAATGTAAACGTTATTAAAAAATGATCAGACAGAAGGGAGTTTTCAGGGAATACTGTTAAGTCTTCTATTTCCATACCATAAGTCAGAACAAGATCTAAAATATGATTAAAGTGGTGGGTGGACTCATTTACTTTTTGAGCAAAGCCGATAGAGTCTAATAATAGATTAAATGCAGTGTTGAGGCTGTCATTCTCAGCATCTGTGTGGATGTTAAAATCGCCCACTATAATTATCTTATCTGAGCTAAGCACTAAGTCAGACAAAAGGTCTGAAAATTCACAGAGAAACTCACAGTAACGACCAGGTGGACGATAGATAATAACAAATAAAACTGGTTTTTGGAACTTCCAATTTGGATGGACAAGACTAAGAGACAAGCTTTCAAATGAATTAAAGCTCTGTCTAGGTTTTTGATTAATTAATAAGCTGGAATGGAAGATTGCTGCTAATCCTCCGCCCCGGCCCGTGCTACGAGCATTCTGACAGTTAATGTGACTCGGGGGTGTTGACTCATTTAAACTAACATACATATTCATCCTGCTGTAACCAGGTTTCTGTTAGGCAGAATAAATCAATACGTTGATCAATTATTATATCATTTACCAACAGGGACTTAGAAGAAAGAGACCTAATGTTTAATAGACCACATTTAACTGTTTTAGTCTGTGGTGCAATTGAAGGTGCTATATTATTTTTTCTTTTTGAATTTTTATGCTTAAATAGATTTTTGCTAGTTATTGGTGGTCTGGAAGCAGGCACCGTCTCTACGGGGATGGGGTAATAGGGGGATGGCAGGGGGAGAGAAGCTGCAGAGAGGTGTATAAGACCACAGCTCTGCCTCCTGGTCCCAACGCTAGACAGTCACAGTTTGGAGGATCCAAAAAAATTGGCCAGATTTCTAGAAATGAGAGCTGCTCCCTCTAAAGTGGGATGGATGCCATCTCTCCTAACAAGACCAGGTTTTCCCCAGAAGCTTTGCCAATTATCAATGAAGCCCACCTCATTTTTTGGACACCACTCAGACAGCCAGCAATTCAAGGAGAACATGCGGCTAAACATGTCACTCCCGGTCTGATTGGGGAGGGGCCCAGAGAAAACAACAGAGTCCGACATTGTTTTTGCAAAGTTACACACCGATTTAATGTTAATTTTAGTGACCTCCGATTGGCGTAACCGAGTGTCATTACTGCCGACGTGAATTACAATCTTACCAAATTTACGCTTAGCCTTAGCCAGCAATTTCAAATGTCCTTCGATGTCGCCTGCTCTGGCCCCCGGAAGACAATTGACAATGGTTGCTGGTGTCGCTAACTTCACATTTCTCAAAACAGAGTCGCCAATAACCAGAGTTTGATCCTCGGCGAGTGTATCGTCGAGTGGGGAAAAACGGTTAGAGATGTGAACGGGTTGACGGTGTACACGGGGCTTCTGTTTAGGGCTACGCTTCCTCCTCACAGTCACCCAGTCAGCCTGCTTTCCCGACTGCACGGGATCTGCCAGGGAGGAACTAACGGCGGCTAAGCTACCTTGGTCCGCACCGACTACAGGGGCCTGGCTAGCTGTAGAATTTTCCACGGTGCGGAGCCGAGCCTCCAATTCGCCCAGCCTGGCCTCCAAAGCTACGAATAAGCTGCACTTATTACAAGTACCGTTACTGCTAAAGGAGGCCGAGGAATAACTAAACATTTCACACCCAGAGCAGAAAAGTACGGGAGAGACGGGAGAAGCCGCCATGCTAAAACCGGCTAAGAGCTAGTAGCTGCGCTAAGCTAGCGGATTCCCAAAAACACACAAAGTGAATAATGTGCAAATAATCCAGAGGTGATTCAGCAGAAGGAGTGCCCCAATCAAGGCACCAAACAGGCCATGAAGCAGCACAGGCAACGCACGACAACGGTGCTAAAATAAAATAAAAATAAAAAAAATAAAAAATAAAACGAAAGCGTTAGCAAGCTAGTTAGCTTGCCAACGCTAATGAAAGTTAGCTGATAAAAGTGCTCCGTCGCGATGTTTCGACCGTTAGAGGTCTTCCTTAGGCGTTGGAGCACAGTAAAAAAGTAAAAAAAAAAGTAAAAAGGTAAAAAAGTAAAAAACACATGCTCACGAAGGTTCAAGCTTGGCTGATGCAATCACACGTGATTCAAATCCATATGGTTTTTGCAAAAAATAAAAAGGTCTGATACTTTTTGGACAGACCTCGTATTTTCTAAAAGCAGACTGCAGTGGCTCAAAGAGATTATTCTCAGTAAGTCCAGAATTTTAGAGCAAAATGATAGATTTGATATCGGCCGATAGTTTTTCAATACACTAGGGTCAAGTTTAGGTTTCTTAAGTAATGGTTTAATTAGGAACAGAAACATTTAGGAACAGATCCAGAAGTTAAAGAAAGATTAATAATTTCCAGCACAGTCGGCCCAAGAGTGGACCACAGGTCCTTAAACAGTTTTAATTTAATTTAATTTACTTAGCTTATAATGCGCCAGTTCACAGCAAAAGCCGTCTCAAGGCGCCTTACATAAAACAAGTCAACATAAAATTGAATAAATAATTAAAAATGAATTTAAAAAAAATTCAGATACATAAATAAAAACAGAAGTAAAAGAATAAAACAAATAAAAATAAAAACTATTCATAAGAAAGAGAATAAAAATAGGTTTTGAGTCTTGACTTAAAAATGTCCACAGACTCAGACTGCCTCACGGTCGCAGGAAGACTGTTCCACAGGGTGGGTGCACGATACGAAAAGGCTCTTTGACCTGCTGACTTCTTCTTCACCCTGGGAACACAGAGAAGTCCCGCCTCCTGCGACCACAAAGCCCGGGCCGGCACGTAGAGTTCCACCAGATCACCCAGATAAGATGGCGCCAGTCCATGAACAACCTTATAAGTCAATAACAAAACCCTAAAATCTGCTCTCACAGAGACAGGGAGCCAGTGCAAAGATGCCGAAATGGGTGTGATATGTTCAGACCTTCTGCTACGTGTCAGAAGTCTGGTAGCAGCATCCTGAACCAGCTGAAGACCCCTAATGCTGGACTGTGGTAACCCTGAAAATAGAACATTACAATAATCTAGTCTAGAAGAAACAAAAGCATCAATCAGGGTCTCGGCATCAGCCATGGACAGGATGGGGCGGATCCTCGCTATACTTTTCAGATGGAAAAAAGCAGTCCTAGTAACATCCCTGATGTGGAGGTCAAAAGACAACGTGGGATCAAAAATTACCCCAAGGTTCCTCATTTTGTCCGTATGATGTATTACACACGAACCCAGGCTGAGCGCCAGCTGGTCAAACTGATGCCGATGTCTCGCTGGATCAAGAACCATCATTTCACTCTTATCAAAGTTTAAAGTAGGAAGTTACTAGACATCCAACTTCTCACTGATAGAAGACAGTCCTCCAGGGATTTCATGGGAGTGAGATTTCCCGCATTTATCGGCATGTAACTAGTAATGACTTCATGACTTTCTTTGCTAACAAAATTTTGACTATTAGAGAAAAAATTACTCATAACCATCCCAAAGATGTATCGTTATCTTTGGCTGCTTTCAGTGATGCCGGTATTTGGTTAGACTCTTTCTCTCCGATTGTTCTGTCTGAGCTATTTTCATTAGTTACTTCATCCAAACCATCAACATGCTTATTAGACCCCATTCCTGCCAGGCTGCTCAAGGAAGTCCTACCATTATTTAATGCTTCAATCTTAAATATGATCAATCTATCTTTGTTAGTTGGTTATGTACCACAGGCCTTTAAGGTGGCAGTAATTAAACCATTACTTAAAAAGCCATCACTTGACCCAGCTATCTTAGCTAATTATAGGCCAATCTCCAACCTTCCTTTTCTCTCAAAGATTCTTGAGAGGGTAGTTGTAAAACAGCTAACTGATCACCTGCAGAGGAATGGTCTATTTGAAGAGTTTCAGTCAGGTTTTAGAATTCATCATAGTACAGAAACAGCATTAGTGAAGGTTACAAATTATCTTCTTATGGCTTCGGACAGTGGACTTATCTCTGTGCTTGTTCTGTTGGACCTCAGTGCTGCTTTTGATACTGTTGACCATAAAATTTTATTACAGAGATTAGAGCATGTCATAGGTATTAAAGGCATTGCGCTGCGGTGGTTTGAATCATATTTGTCTAATAGATTACAGTTTGTTCATGTAAATGGGGAATCTTCTTCACAGACTAAAGTTAATTATGGAGTTCCACAAGGTTCTGTGCTAGGACCAATTTTATTCACTTTATACATGCTTCCCTTGGGCAGTATTATTAGACGGTATTGCTTAAATTTTCATTGTTACGCAGATGATACCCAGCTTTATCTATCCATGAAGCCAGAGGATACGCACCAATTAGCTAAACTGCAGGATTGTCTTACAGACATAAAGACATGGATGACCTCTAATTTCCTGCTTTTAAACTCAGATAAAACTGAAGTTATTGTACTTGGCCCCACAAATCTTAGAAGCATGGTGTCTAACCAGATCGTTACTCTGGATGGCATTTCCCTGATCTCTAGTAATACTGTGAGAAATCTTGGAGTTATTTTTGATCAGGATATGTCATTCAAAGCGCATATTAAACAAATATGTAGGACTGCCTTTTTGCATTTACGCAATATCTCTAAAATCAGAAGGTCTTGTCTCAGAGTGATGCTGAAAAACTAATTCATGCATTTGTTTCCTCTAGGCTGGACTATTGTAATTCATTATTATCAGGTTGTCCTAAAAGTTCCCTAAAAAGCCTTCAGTTGGTTCAGAATGCTGCAGCTAGAGTACTGACGGGGACTAGCAGGAGAGAGCATATCTCACCCGTGTTGGCCTCCCTTCATTGGCTTCCTGTTAATGCTAGAATAGAATTTAAAATTCTTCTTCTTACTTATAAGGTTTTGAATAATCAGGTCCCATCTTATCTTAGGGACCTCATAGTACCATATTACCCCATTAGAGCGCTTCGCTCTCAGACTGCGGGCTTACTTGTAGTTCCTAGGGTTTGTAAGAGTAGAATGGGAGGCAGAGCCTTCAGCTTTCAGGCTCCTCTCCTGTGGAACCAGCTCCCAATTCAGATCAGGGAGACAGATACCCTCTCTACTTTTAAGATTAGGCTTAAAACTTTCCTTTCTTTAGACGTAGACTGTGTTTCATAATTATTGTATGGCCTTGCCTTGCAATGTGGAGCGCCTTGGGGCAACTGTTTGTTGTGATTTGGCGCTATACAAGAAAAAAGTTGATTGATTGATTGATTGACCTCGTAGTACCATATCACCCCAATAGAGCGCTTTGCTCTCAGACTGCAGGCTTACTTGTAGTTCCTAGGGTTTGTAAGAGTAGAATGGGAGGCAGAGCCTTCAGCTTTCAGGCTCCTCTCCTGTGGAACCAGCTCCCAATTCAGATCAGGGAGACAGACATCCTCTCTACTTTTAAGATTAGGCTTAAAACTTTCCTTTTTGCTAAAGCTTATAGTTATGGCTGGATCAGGTGACCCTGAACCATCCCTTAGTTATGCTGCTATAGACGTAGACTGCTGGGGGGTTCCCATGATGCACTGTTTCTTTCTCTTTTTGCTCTGTATGCACCACTCTGCATTTAATCATTAGTGATCGATCTCTGCTCCCCTCCACAGCATGTCTTTTTCCTGGTTCTCTCCCTCAGCCCCAACCAGTCCCAGCAGAAGACTGCCCCTCCCTGAGCCTGGTTCTGCTGGAGGTTTCTTCCTGTTAAAAGGGAGTTTTTCCTTCCCACTGTAGCCAAGTGCTTGCTCACAGGGGGTCGTTTTGACCGTTGGGGTTTTACATAATTATTGTATGGCCTTGCCTTACAATATAAAGTGCCTTGGGGCAACTGTTTGTTGTGATTTGGCGCTATATAAAAAAATTGATTGATTGATTGATGTACAACTGAGTATCATCAGCATAACAATGAAAGGCAAGCCCAAAACTCTGCAGTATACGCCCAAGGGGTGCCACATACAGGGAGAAAAGCAAGGGGCCTAAAACAGATCCCTGTGGAACCCCAAATCTCATATCAGCAAGGTCAGAGGTACTGCCATTATACAAGACACATTGAGAACGACTGGACAGATATGACGTCAGACATGCAAGGGCACTTCCAGTAATCCCAAAAAAATTCTGCAACCTGTTGAGCAAAATATGATGATCCACGGTATCAAACGCAGCACTGAGATCTAACAACACCAAAACCGTGTTGGTGTCTGTGTCCATTGCTCGCAGAAGATCACTCACTACTTTAGTGAGCGCTGTCTCTGTGGAATGATATTTCCTAAAAGCAGACTGCAGTGGCTCAAAAAGATCATTCTCAGTAAGGTGGTCTACAAGCTGCCGTGAAACCACCTTTTCTAAAATTTTGGAACAGAATGATAGATTTGATATCGGCCTGTAATTTTTCAATACACTAGGGTCAAGATTAGGTTTCTGAAGTAATGGTTTAATCACTGCTGATTTAAAATATTTAGGAACAGATCCAGAGGTTAATGACAGATTAATCATTTCCAGCACAGTCGGCCCAAGAGTGGACCACAGGTCCTTAAACAGTTTTGTTAGTATAGGATCAAATAAACAGGTTGTGCTTTTTGTAGATGCCACAAGTTTCGTCAGCACGCCCAATGAAATACTATTAAATTCTGTCAATCTAGGTAACACTTCAGTGGTAGTTTTGTTGGTATAGGATCAAATAAACAGGTTGTGCTTTTTGTAGATGTTACGAGTTTTGTCCGCACGCCTAGTGAGATATTATCAAATTCTGTAAATCTAGGTAATACCTCTAATTTTGAACTACAGCATTTCTGTTCTAGACCTCTAGCCTTATGCTTGAGGTCACACAAGTAATCATTGAACCAAGGTGACTGTGTTTTGGGGGTGTGGTTTTAATAAAGGTGGCGCAATCATGTCAAGTGTAGATTTATTGTTTCTTGTTTCTTCCTGGGGTCCAACAGATTAACAAATATAGTAAATCAAAAATACATTCAAAAAATATATAAAATAAATGAAAATAAAAAATCACATATCAAAACCAAAAACATATCAAATCAAATTAATCATCTATGCACGGTGAAAGGGTTGACTCAGATACCGATAAATACTGTTTGAGAAGTTTTTTAAAGAAACATTCATTTGCAATGAGTTTGATGTGATCCGGTAATAAATTCCATTCATTCATACCCCTAAATGTGACAGTGTTCTTAATGGCATTGGTTCGAGCTACAGGTAACGTAAAATTTCCCAACACAGCATGTCTGGTTCTATAAGTATGATTTTCTGAACTAAAAGAAAAATTCCTTAACAAAATATAATGCAACTTAGTGACAATAATCTTTCTAACAAAACTGATCAGCACATGTAAAAGTGTTATGTGTCGGACGCAGCTCGGAGAACCGACCAGCGTTTGAAGGACCCAGTATGAAATAAGCAGAGCACGGTACAAAGGCTAACTGAATTTAATACATAACAGTGAAAATGTAATAACAGAAAGGTGCGGCCTGGCGTGGTGCGCTCCCAGCAGCGCTAACGGTCCGGAGCCAGAAGCTGTTTCGGACCCAAGGACCCCGCCGACACCCCCCAGGTGGCCGCAACAACCGAGTCTGTGAAAGAAGGAACCATTATGTGAGTCCACACTCTACACACAGAACACTTAAAGGTGTACAAACAGCAAACACTTCCTGGCTTGATTACTGATCAGCTTCCCAACCTGCAGGCATGGAACATCCCGTTCACAAAACTCCACCGCAGTGGAAGCTGATACATGACTAACATACAGCTCAATACAATAAGGTGTGAGGGACACCACATTTACTGACTGTATAAATGTTAGTCACAAAATCCAACGTACCTCAGGAAGTGTGCTGACGAGCGTGAGACCTCACCCCCTCCTCTTTCACAGACCGTGCATCAAACCTGGACATTCTCAGCGTCCGCTGCTGATGAGATGGCTCCCAAGACGACGATCTCACCCGTCTGGTCACAAGGTCGAGTCTCTGGCAAATACACACTGTGCACTCCAGTCTTAAATGCCAACATGCTCCAATCCATCCAGATGCACCTCAGCTGTGAGTCCTGACGAGTCGCAGGTGATCAGGGTGAGGTCCTGACAGCCTCAGCAACACAGCCACTCAGTCCCAAATGCACGCCACCTGGGAGGAAAACAAAAAGACAAACAAACCGGCAGCCAGGCCCCCCCAGCCATATAACAGTACCCCACCCTCACGGGAAGCCTCCCGGCGACCACACACACCTGGCCCAGGAGAAACACCCCCCTCCAGGGACCATGGCTGGAAACCGCGTCTGCGTTCGTTCTCCAACAGACTGGTTGAACTGGCTGCATCTTTGCCCTTGTTTGACAGTCTCAGCACAGGTGTGGCCAGGAGTTCCTACACCTGTGCGGTCAGCCTTTAACCAAACATGTGTGATTAGTCATAACACAAAACAACCAAAACACCCCCCCCACCCCAGGGGACCGTCCCATCAAACCCCAGGGAAGGGGAAAAAGGAAAAACAACCCAAACCCAAGCCTACAAACAAAAATACTAAACCCCCACCCCCCCCCCCCCCCCCAGAGGACCATTCCATCAAACCCCAGGGAAGGGGAGAAAAGAAAAACAACCCACATGTAAGCTCACAAACAAAAATGCCAAAATACCCCCCCTCCTCCCCCCCAAACGACACGCAGGGACCAACACCCCCCAGAGGGCCACCCGCCAGCTCCAGGAGTAATAACCACGGCCGAGGTCCCTCTGGGATCCACCGTCACCCACGGGGACTACCAGCGCCCCCCAGAGGACCACTCGTCAACCCCAGGAGATGCCTCCCCTCACGACCAATGGACCCAGCCCCGGCCGTCCACGGCTAGATGGACCCAACGCCTTTTCCCCCCCAGAGGACACCACAGTCAAACCCTGAGGGCGGAAACTGGGGGAGGGAAAACAAAAAAAAAACCCAAACCCCCCCCCTCCCCTCCCGGGTGCAGAGGCCACCTGGGAAACGCCCAGCACAACCTAACTGCACCCCTCCAGCAATGCCGACACTACGGCACACCCGGCTGGAGTCAGAGGAGAAGAGAGGGCACAACAAAAAACAAAGAGAAAAAACAACCCAAATATCACCCCATCACCCCCCAGGGGACCGTTCCATCTAACCCTGGGGATGTGAAACAAAAAGAAACAAAAGAAAAACAAAAAAACAGACCAACACACAGTTGTTTGGGTCCCCGTTTTTCTTTTTTTTTTTTTTTGTGTGTTTTTGTTCTTGTTTAGCAAAGGCTACAGGGTCACACCCCCAGACAAATAGTGGACAACAAAAAAGAAAAGCCCACACAAAAACCAACTCAAAAAACACCCACACAAAATGAACTAACACAAAACAAATCAGTGAGTTATACCGTCAAGCTCAACCAAATGGAACACACCTGTTCCTACTCAAGAGCTTGACGGTAACGTGATTCAGTCACCACAAGGGGGAACCAGAGTGCTACAAATGAAAAAACCCCTTGGGCGACAGAAAAAAACAAACGAGCTGCTTTTGTGTGCGCAGCTGAGTGCAACACACAACCAAAATGTGCTCAACTAAATAACGCCGGAGCTGATACAACAGACGCAGTAGTTACCTTTATCCGGGGAAACGGGGCTACGACTGTAACACAGGAAGCCCAGCGACCCGTGCTAACAGAGCTCCGCCGTGCGCGTGAACCCATTACAAACGCACTCTTGCAGCTCCCGTTTACACCTCCCATCCGGTCGGAGTGTGACGCGAAGCCGTCGCCAGTCACACTCCACCACGATCCACGGATGAGGCACAACACAGGAACACGGCTGCAAGAGAGCACAAATTAGTATCCAGTAATGGGTCTCAAACACGCACCTTCCGGGCGGAGAGCCCCGCAACTGATCCGGATAACCACTGAACGTCTGCTGCCGCCTTCCCGGCGCGTTACCGTCTCTGCTAACGCTGGGTCCTTGATGTTTGGCCAGAGACTACTGTTATGTGTCGGACGCAGCTCGGAGAACCGACCAGCGTTTGAAGGACCCAGTATGAAATAAGCAGAGCACGGTACAAAGGCTAACTGAATTTAATACATAACAGTGAAAATGTAATAACAGAAAGGTGCGGCCTGGCGTGGTGCGCTCCCAGCAGCGCTAACGGTCCGGAGCCAGAAGCTGTTTCGGACCCAAGGACCCCGCCGACACCCCCCAGGTGGCCGCAACAACCGAGTCTGTGAAAGAAGGAACCATTATGTGAGTCCACACTCTACACACAGAACACTTAAAGGTGTACAAACAGCAAACACTTCCTGGCTTGATTACTGATCAGCTTCCCAACCTGCAGGCATGGAACATCCCGTTCACAAAACTCCACCGCAGTGGAAGCTGATACATGACTAACATACAGCTCAATACAATAAGGTGTGAGGGACACCACATTTACTGACTGTATAAATGTTAGTCACAAAATCCAACGTACCTCAGGAAGTGTGCTGACGAGCGTGAGACCTCACCCCCTCCTCTTTCACAGACCGTGCATCAAACCTGGACATTCTCAGCGTCCGCTGCTGATGAGATGGCTCCCAAGACGACGATCTCACCCGTCTGGTCACAAGGTCGAGTCTCTGGCAAATACACACTGTGCACTCCAGTCTTAAATGCCAACATGCTCCAATCCATCCAGATGCACCTCAGCTGTGAGTCCTGACGAGTCGCAGGTGATCAGGGTGAGGTCCTGACAGCCTCAGCAACACAGCCACTCAGTCCCAAATGCACGCCACCTGGGAGGAAAACAAAAAGACAAACAAACCGGCAGCCAGGCCCCCCCAGCCATATAACATAAAAGTCTATCTTTGACTATCAACCAATTTAATTTTTTATGCATTGTAATGATATTTGTCCTATAACTACATCTAAGTGCCACACGAGCAGCCCTATTCTGAATAATCTGTAATCTATTCATCATTTCTCCAGTAGCATTTGACCAAACTACTGGGCAGTAGTCCAAATATACTATTACTAGTGCGTTAATAACATACTTCCTTGTAGTGTAACTTAGAAACCTTGCATGTCATAATCGATATACCCCTGCCCATTTTTACAAAAATATTATTTATGTTTTTTCCATGATAACTGAATCTACCACTACACCAAGCAGCTTGGTCTCATGCACTTGATTTGTTAATCTTATTGTCTAATATGGGGTTTTTCACAACAACACAGCTAGGTCCAATAACCATACAGTTAGTCTTCTCTATATTTAACACTAACTTATTAGATGTTACCCACGCAACCACATTATGCAATTCCATATTTAAAACAGTTTCAAGATCATTGCTATAAATGGTCGAATCATCTGCATACATTACTATACTAGCTTTATGTAAAATATATGGTAAATTATTTGTGAAAATTGTGAATAATAATGGATTGAGGCAACTCCCTTGTGGCACTCTGCATAATACCCTCCTGGTGTTAGAAAAACTGCCATTAAAAACACTGTCTGTGTTCTGTTAGATAGGTAACTCTAGAACCAACTCTATTTTATTTTTTACCACTGTTGTCGTGTGTTACCTGTGCTGCTCCACAGCCTGTCTAGTGGATTTTTATTTTATTTTTTACCACCGTTGTCGTGTGTTACCTGTGCTGCTCCACAGCCTGTCTAGTGGATTTTTATTTTATTTTTTACCACCGTTGTCGTGCGTTACCTGTGCTGCTCCACAGCCTGTCTAGTGGATTTTTATTTTATTTTTTACCACCGTTGTCGTGCGTTACCTGTGCTGTTCCACAGCCTGTCCAGTGGATTTTTATTTTATTTTTTTTTACCACTGTTGTCGTGCGTTACCTGTGCTGCTCCACAGCCTGTCCAGTGGATTTTTATTTTGTTTTTTGCCACCGTTGTCGTGCGTTACCTGTGCTGCTCCACAGCCTGTCCAGTGGATTTTTATTTTGTTTTTTGCCACCGTTGTCGTGCGTTACCTGTGCTGCTCCACAGCCTGTCCAGTGGATTTTTATTTTGTTTTTTGCCACCGTTGTCGTGCGTTACCTGTGCTGCTCCACAGCCTGTCCAGTGGATTTTTATTTTGTTTTTTGCCACCGTTGTCGTGTGTTACCTGTGCTGCTCCACAGCCTGTCCAGTGGATTTTTATTTTGTTTTTTGCCACCGTTGTCGTGCGTTACCTGTGCTGCTCCACAGCCTGTCTAGTGGAATTTTATTTTATTTTTTTTTACCACTGTTGTCGTGCGTTACCTGTGCTGTTCCACGGCCTGTCTAGTGGATTTTTATTTTATTTTTTTTTACCACTGTTGTCGTGCGTTACCTGTGCTGCTCCGCAGCCTGTCTAGTGGATTTTTATTTTATTTTTTACCACCGTTGTCGTGCGTTACCTGTGCTGCTCCACAGCCTGTCTAGTGGATTTTTATTTTATTTTTTACCACCGTTGTCGTGCGTTACCTGTGCTGTTCCACGGCCTGTCTAGTGGATTTTTATTTTATTTTTTTTTACCACTGTTGTCGTGCGTTACCTGTGCTGCTCCGCAGCCTGTCTAGTGGATTTTTATTTTGTTTTTTGCCACCGTGGTCGTGCGTTACCTGTGCTGCTCCACAGCCTGTCCAGTGGATTTTTATTTATTTTTTTGCCACCGTTGTCGTGCGTTACCTGTGCTGCTCCGCAGCCTGTCTAGTGGATTTTTATTTTATTTTTTACCACTGTTGTCGTGCGTTACCTGTGCTGTTCCACAGCCTGTCTAGTGGATTTTTATTTTATTTTTGCACCGTTGTCGTGCGTTCGCTGTTGCTGTGCGTTACTTGTGCTGCTTCATGGCCTGTCTGGTGCCTTAACTAAAGCACTCCTTCTGCTGAATCACCTCTAAATTATTTACACATTATTCACTTTGCGTGTTTTTAGGAATCCACTAGGTTGCGTAGCTACTAGCTTTTAGCCGATTTAGCATGGCGGCTTCTCCTGTCTCTCCCGCACTTTTCTGCTCTGGTTGTGAAATGTTTAGTTGTTCCTCGGCCTCCTTTAGCAGTAACGGTACTTGTAATAAGTGCAGCTTATTCGTAGCTTTGGAGGCCAGGCTGGGTGAATTGGAGACTCGGCTCCGCACCGTGGAAAATTCTACAGCTAGCCAGGCCCCTGTAGTCGGTGCGGACCAAGGTGGCTTAGCCACCGTTAGTTCCCCCCTGGCGGATCCCGGGCAGTCGGGAAAGCAGGCCGACTGGGTGACTGTGAGGAGGAAGCGTAGCCCTAAACAGAAGCCCCGTGTACACCGTCAACCCGTGCACATCTCTAACCGTTTTTCCCCACTCGACGATACACTCGCCGAGGATCAAACTCTGGTTATTGGCGACTCTGTTTTGAGAAATGTGAAGTTAGCGACACCAGCAACCATTGTCAATTGTCTTCCGGGGGCCAGAGCAGGCGACATTGAAGGAAATTTGAAATTGCTGGCTAAGGCTAAGCGTAAATTTGGTAAGATTGTAATTCACGTCGGCAGTAATGACACTCGGTTACGCCAATCGGAGGTCACTAAAATTAACATTAAATCGGTGTGTAACTTTGCAAAAACAATGTCGGACTCTGTTGTTTTCTCTGGGCCCCTCCCCAATCAGACCGGGAGTGACATGTTTAGCCGCATGTTCTCCTTGAATTGCTGGCTGTCTGAGTGGTGTCCAAAAAATGAGGTGGGCTTCATTGATAATTGGCAAAGCTTCTGGGGAAAACCTGGTCTTGTTAGGAGAGACGGCATCCATCCCACTTTAGATGGAGCAGCTCTCATTTCTAGAAATCTGGCCAATTTTCTTGGATCCTCCAAACTGTGACTGTCTAGCGTTGGGACCAGGAGGCAGAGCTGTGGTCTTATACACCTCTCTGCAGCTTCTCTCCCCCTGCCATCCCCTCATTACCCCATCCCCGTAGAGACGGTGCCTGCTTCCAGACCACCAATAACCAGCAAAAATCTATTTAAGCAAAAAAATTCAAAAAGAAAAAATAATATAGCACCTTCAACTGCACCACAGACTAAAACAGTTAAATGTGGTCTATTAAACATTAGGTCTCTCTCTTCTAAGTCCCTGTTGGTAAATGATATAATAATTGATCAACGTATCGATTTATTCTGCCTAACAGAAACCTGGTTACAGCAGGATGAATATGTTAGTTTAAATGAGTCAACACCCCCGAGTCACACTAACTGTCAGAATGCTCGTAGCATGGGCCGGGGCGGAGGATTAGCAGCAATCTTCCATTCCAGCCTATTAATTAATCAAAAACCTAGACAGAGCTTTAATTCATTTGAAAGCTTGTCTCTTAGTCTTTTCCATCCAAATTGGAAGTCCCAAAAAACAGTTTTATTTGTTATTATCTATCGTCCACCTGGTCGTTACTGTGAGTTTCTCTGTGAATTTTCAGACCTTCTGTCTGACTTAGTGCTTAGCTCAGATAAGATACTTATAGTGGGCGATTTTAACATCCACACAGATGCTGAGAATGACAGCCTCAACACTGCATTTAATCTATTATTAGACTCTATTGGCTTTGCTCAAAAAGTAAATGAGTCCACCCACCACTTTAATCATATCTTAGATCTTGTTTTGACTTATGGTATGGAAATAGAAGACTTAACAGTATTCCCTGAAAACTCCCTTCTGTCTCATCATTTTTTAATAACATTTACATTTACCCTGATGGACTACCCTGCAGTGGGGAATAAGTTTCATTACACTAGAAGTCTTTCAGAAAGCGCTGTAACTAGGTTTAAGGATATGATTCCTTCTTTATGTTCTCTGTTGTCATATACCAACACAGAGCAGAGTAGCTACCTAAACTCTGTAAGGGAGTTAGAGTATCTCGTCAATAGTTTTACATCCTCATTGAAGACAACTTTGGATGCTGTAGCTCCTCTGAAAAAGAGAGCTTTAAATCAGAAGTGTCTGACTCCGTGGTATAACTCACAAACTCGTAGCTTAAAGCAGATAACCCGTAAGTTGGAGAGGAAATGGCGTCTCACTAATTTAGAAGATCTTCACTTAGCCTGGAAAAAGAGTTTGTTGCTCTATAAAAAAGCCCTCCGTAAAGCTAGGACATCTTTCTACTCATCACTAATTGAAGAAAATAAGAACAACCTCAGGTTTCTTTTCAGCACTGTAGCCAGGCTGACAAAGAGTCAGAGCTCTATTGAGCTGAGTATTCCATTAACTTTAACTAGTAATGACTTCATGACTTTCTTTGCTAACAAAATTTTGACTATTAGAGAAAAAATTACTCATAACCATCCCAAAGATGTATCGTTATCTTTGGCTGCTTTCAGTGATGCCGGTATTTGGTTAGACTCTTTCTCTCCGATTGTTCTGTCTGAGTTATTTTCATTAGTTACTTCATCCAAACCATCAACATGTTTATTAGACCCCATTCCTGCCAGGCTGCTCAAGGAAGTCCTACCATTATTTAATGCTTCAATCTTAAATATGATCAACTTATCTTTGTTAGTTGGCTATGTACCACAGGCTTTTAAGGTGGCAGTAATTAAACCATTACTTAAAAAGCCATCACTTGACCCAGCTATTTTAGCTAATTATAGGCCAATCTCCAACCTTCCTTTTCTCTCAAAGATTCTTGAGAGGGTAGTTGTAAAACAGCTAACTGATCACCTGCAGAGGAATGGTCTATTTGAAGAGGTTCAGTCAGGTTTTAGAATTCATCATAGTACAGAAACAGCATTAGTGAAGGTTACAAATGATCTTCTTATGGCTTCGGACAGTGGACTTATCTCTGTGCTTGTTCTGTTGGACCTCAGTGCTGCTTTTGATACTGTTGACCATAAAATTTTATTACAGAGATTAGAGCATGTCATAGGTATTAAAGGCACTGCGCTGCGGTGGTTTGAATCATATTTGTCTAATAGATTACAGTTTGTTCATGTAAATGGGGAATCTTCTTCACAGACTAAAGTTAATTATGGAGTTCCACAAGGTTCTGTGCTAGGACCAATTTTATTCACTTTATACATGCTTCCCTTAGGCAGTATTATTAGATGGTATTGCTTAAATTTTCATTGTTACGCAGATGATACCCAGCTTTATCTATCCATGAAGCCAGAGGACACACACCAATTAGCTAAACTGCAGGATTGTCTTACAGACATAAAGACATGGATGACCTCTAATTTCCTGCTTTTAAACTCAGATAAAACTGAAGTTATTGTACTTGGCCCCACAAATCTTAGAAGCATGGTGTCTAACCAGATCTTTACTCTGGATGGCATTTCCCTGACCTCTAGTAATACTGTGAGAAATCTTGGAGTCATTTTTGATCAGGATATGTCATTCAAAGCGCATATTAAACAAATATGTAGGACTGCCTTTTTGCATTTACGCAATATCTCTAAAATCAGAAAGGTCTTGTCTCAGAGTGATGCTGAAAAACTAATTCATGCATTTATTTCCTCTAGGCTGGACTATTGTAATTCATTATTATCAGGTTGTCCTAAAAGTTCCCTGAAAAGCCTTCAGTTAATTCAAAATGCTGCAGCTAGAGTACTGACGGGGACTAGAAGGAGAGAGCATATCTCACCCATATTGGCCTCTCTTCATTGGCTTCCTGTTAATTCTAGAATAGAATTTAAAATTCTTCTTCTTACTTATAAGGTTTTGAATAATCAGGTCCCATCTTATCTTAGGGACCTCGTAGTACCATATCACCCCAATAGAGCGCTTCGCTCTCAGACTGCAGGCTTACTTGTAGTTCCTAGGGTTTGTAAGAGTAGAATGGGAGGCAGAGCCTTCAGCTTTCAGGCTCCTCTCCTGTGGAACCAGCTCCCAATTCAGATCAGGGAGACAGACACCCTCTCTACTTTTAAGATTAGGCTTAAAACTTTCCTTTTCGCTAAGGCTTATAGTTAGGGCTGGATCGGGTGACCCTGGACTATCCCTTGGTTATGCTGCTTTAGATGTAGACTGTGGGGGGGTTCCCATGATGCACTGTTTCTTTCTCTTTTTGCTCTGTATGCATCACTCCGCATTTAATCATTAGTGATCAATCTCTGCCCCCCTCCACAGCATGTCTTTTTCCTGGTTCTTTCCCTCAGCCCCAACCAGTCTCAGCAGAAGACTGCCCCTCCCTGAGCCTGGTTCTGCTGGAGGTTTCTTCCTGTTAAGAGGGAGTTTTTCCTTCCCACTGTTGCCAAGTGCTTGCTCACAGGGGGTCGTTTTGACCGTTGTGGTTTTTTCATAATTGTTGTATGGCCTTGCCTTACAATATAAAGCGCCTTGGGGCAACTGTTTGTTGTGATTTGGCGCTATATAAAAAAAAAGTTGATTGATTGATTGATTGACCAAGTCAGAGCTGATAGCTCAAAACCATAACAAGCAAGTTTTTCCAATAACAAATCATGATTAGTAATATCAAAAGCAGCAGAGAGATCGAGAAACAGGGTACCAACTATGTTCTTCTTTTCAACCTCTCTGAACCAATCATCCGACATATGAGTCAGCGCCGTGGCAGTGGAGTGACTCTTTCTGTACGCATGTTGGAAATCAGTGATTAAGTTATTAGAAGAAAAATAATTATTAATTTGCTCAGATACAGTAGACTCCATAAGTTTTCCTAACACAGGTAAAATACTTATAGGTCGACTATTTAAAACTGAAAACGGAAGTCTCTTATTTTTTGGTAGTGGGATCATTTTAGCCTGTTTCCACGCCCGTGGACATGCTTTACAAGTAAAGCTAAGGTTTATTATATACAATCAGCCGCTAGTTTGAGAAGCCTACTGTCAAGACCGTCCACACCCAGTGGCTTGTCTTTACATGATTTCAACAGTTCCTTTACCTTATTTTTTGTTCTTACTTTCTCAAATTTAAACCTGATGTTTTTACAATCCATAATTTTATTTTTTATGACTAGATAGGATTCAGTATTACTTAGATTAGGCATATTCTCTCTCAGTTTGTCTAATTTGCTTATAAAATAGTCATTAATATAATGAGCAATATCTACCAGCTTTGTTATGAATTTATTGTTTACCTCAAGAAAGGACGGATTGATTCTGTTTTTCCTACCAGTCAGCTGATTTAAAACCTTCCATATCTTTCTACTGTCAGTTCTTGCTTTCTGAACTTGATCCTCAAAAAAAAAAAGTTATTTTTCTTTCTATTCAGTTTAAGTTAAAGAGTTCCTCATTTTATGATAACAATCCCAGTCAGCTTTATTTCCTGTTACAATCACCATCTTTTTCATCTGATCTCTCATTTTAATAGTCTTTAATTTCATCATCCAACCAGGGTGTGATGATGTTCCTGACAGTAAACTTCTTCAAAGAAGCATGAATTTCAACTAAAGGCAGAGTCTTGAATCTTGAAAGTGCAATTTTGGGATTATGAATAGATAACACCTCAGACCAACGAATAGCTTTCACATCATCAACAAATTTCTCATTATTAAACATTTTATATGACCTTTCTTGAATATAACTGTGGGTCCAGGTCCTCCTACCATCGTGATTAATACAATTATGATCAGGTTATTGTTGTGAAAGTGTAGTGACACGGACCCACAACAGGGGGCGCAAATGAACGGTCAATAGATGAGCCAAAAATTAACAATTTAATGTTGTGAAACGTGCACAACGAACATACAGACAATCTCAGAATATGATTACAGTCAATCCACAAAGGTGACATGTGGGCAGGCTCAAGGATAGAAGACGTCTGTCCTGAGAAGAGCTGGAACCACACGATTTCCGCCGCCACAGAACCTGGTGAATACTGGAGCCGCCAAGTCTCGAATTCCCAGGTGATCACCGTCCCCGACTGTCGGATCTGGTACTGCTGGCGAGAACAAAGACAGTCAAGTGTGGGTGTGTGTACACCCAGTAACAACAATGGTGGGAATGCCACCTCCACCTCCAGTACTGTAGATTCCTCAGGCGAAAAGAGTGCCTTCAGCGCTCTCTCAGCTTTCACCGTCGGAGGTACCGGTACTCCTGCAAACACTCACAATATACAAATATTGTAATCACAAACGGCTGAGGATATTACCTCCAATGAAGTATGATATCTCGGCAACGAGGTGGAGATGACGTCTGGTCTTTATGGAGTGAGATGATGTTGAGTAGATGGGTGACAGCTGTCAAGAGATAATGAGTGACAGCTGTCACCCCCGGCTGTGTCCGTGGCGGCAGCGCCCTCTCGTGCCTGAAGCCCGCACTTCAGGCAGGGCGCCCACTGGTGGTGGGCCAGCAGTACCTCCTCTTCTGGCGGCCCACACAACAGTTATGATCACTACAGCCAATGAGAACAGAAATTACTTTACTATACCGCTCAGGAGAATTGTTAAATACGTGATCAGTACATGTTGATATTCTCTTAACATCATTCTTAACATGTATTCTTGTTGGTTCATTAATAACCTGAGTAAATCCACATGTAACAGTGACAGTAAACAACTTATTTTTTAAATGACAGTCTTTAGCAAACCAGTCAATGTTAAAATCGCCCATAAGGCACGTATCCTGACCCACAGCAGTACGGGTGTCCAGCATCTCACAAATTGTATCTAAATATTTACAATTATTATCACTTTACAGAGGCGTTGCTAGGCCGGTATCGTAGATTTCCATTGATGCTACCTGGCTATACCCGCCCGCTGTGCGTAAACAAATGACGTCATAGCGCGCAGCCCAAGAACTGTCTGCAGAGGAGGGAAAAAAAACTGTCAGCAGAGGAAAAGATAAAAAGGTGAGAAGTGTGTTTTGGTCCCAATATGGATATTCCGGATGATTTTCCCATGGATAGTACGACAATGAACAGCAGCTAAAGCAGCCGGCTTGATGAGGACGCACTGCCGAATTTGGAGAGCAGCACGCGCGCCAGCAGACACAACAAAAGTTAAGTGAGCCAACTTTTTATGTACGCGTTACGTGTTGTGTATCTCAGTAAAAAGTGATAATAATGCAAATAACATGCTGTTGTCGTGCGGTATGCATTTTCTGAGTCCCTCTGTTCATGAACAGTTGCCCAAAATGACAGATATCTGTCATTTTGTGCGACTGGGCGTGGACATCGGGCCTCTGAAAATGCATACCGCCCTCCAAAAGCATGTTATTGTATTAGATTGATTGATTGATTGATTGATCGATCGATCGATCCCAGAGGGAAATGCAAGGCATCCAGCAGTTTACACATTAGACAAGACACACACATTGCACCAGACACACAAAATAGGGTTAAGTAAATAAAAGAAAAATGGACTAATCAATAAAAGGTACTAACTAAAAATAAAATTTGTGTGCAAGTGCAGCATCCAGTCTCAGACAATATGATGGAGGAGTAAATGTAGTAGTGCAGTAGTGAGGATGTAGCACAGATGTAAACAGTACACAATGTAAACAGTGTTGGTAGTGCAAAAGAAAGCAATAAAAGGTCAAACAGGTGTGTCACAGGATTATTTCTTACTGTGTTGGGAAGAGTTGAACAGTCTGATGGCCTGAGGGACAAAAGACTTCCTGAATCTGTCCGTGTGGCAGGACTGGGACAGCAGTCTGCCACTGAATGAGCTCCTCTGCCTGATGATGGCGCTGTGCACAGGATGCTCAACATTGTCCATGATGGCCAGCAGTTTACAGAGGGTCCTTCTCTCTGCCACTGATGTTAGTGTCTCCAGCTCTGTTCCCAGCACTAAACCAGCTTTCCTCACCAGCCTGTCCAGTCGCCCGGTGTCCCTCCTCTTCATGCTGCTCCCCCAGCAGACCACCACAGAGAAGAGGACACTGGCTACCACAGACTGGTAGAACATTCGCAGGAGTTTATGGCAGATCCTGAAGGACCCTAACCTCCTCAGGAAGTACAGTCTGCTCTGTCCCTTCCTGTAGAGGGTGTCAGTATTGGCTGACCAATCTGACCAATATTATTAGCATTTGGTGGCCGTTAACAGCAACCCAGCAAAATCAGCTTACGGTGAGCTAAATAAACTTACAGCCATAACACTTCAATATTCAGTTTCATCATATCATTTCTGATTTGTGTTGGCAAATGATCTTGAATATAAAAAGCAACTCCACCACCAAATCTGTTTCTGTCGTTTCTGTAAATATTGTAGCCATCAATATATAGCTCAGTGTCATCAAAAGAAGAGTCCAGATGAGTTTCTGAAATTGCAAGTATATGTGTAGTTTGTATGGGTGTCGGAAAAAAATCGATTCACGTCCGAATCGCGATTCTTATTTATTACGATTCTGAATCGATCCAAAATGTCCAAGAATCGATTTTTTAAAAGCATTTTTTAAACATAATCTTGCTTACTCGCTGTGTGTACTGTTTGTCAGGCAACGGCCTCCGTACTACAGCATGCCCGCGAGGTGGGGGTGGTCCGGCGTGCTTCAGACACTCGTGTGCTGCAGAGTTCAGTGGCTGAAGCTTAGCATGGCGGATGAAGAGCTACTTCAGCCAGCACCGTCTTTGCTGAAGGCAAATGTTTGGGTGCATTTTGGATTTTATTATTTGTTGCGTAAGAAGGAGGTTGACATGACTTATGCGGTGTGCAAAATCTGCAAAATGAAAGTCAAATACTTCAGAAACACTTCAAATCTGCAAGCCCACATGCTACGCCATCACCCAGAGCTAAAAGAGCGGAGCAGCGGTCTCTGCTGACTACTGACCAGCGCTTCGCTAAACTGCCAGTCAACTCCGAACGCGCAAAGCAGATAAGTAAATTTACATCTAGAATGACTTGATTAACCTTGTAAAGCTGCATTTTCTTAAACATAAACATTTTTAAAGTAATATAACTATTTCTCAGAGCTCTTTGAATCAAAAATCGATTCTGAATCGAATCGTCACCCCAAGAATCGGAATCGAATTGAATCGTGAGTTGTTGTACGATTCACATCCCTAGTAGTTTGTAGCTACACAACAGATTAGAGACCTCACAGATTTTATTCCTCAGACTATTAATGTTAACGTGCAATTCTGAGCGCCCTCTTCAGTGATCCATTTTGTGATGTGATTGTATCAGTCATATGAAAATAAAAACGCCAAAAAAGAGCCTCTAGAACATCATAACATTCAAGTCCAGAAATTACTTTGGAGTGCTGGAACGAGGGCGGATGATAAGGTTATCATGTCTGAGATAAGTGATGTCACCTCTTTCCTGTGCAGCTTTCAGTTTTGGCATTAATTCTTTTCTTTATAAATGTACAGCGTCAGTATAATCTTCATTAATAAATATCTTTGTACCTTTGAGATTCTTTGCACTCTGTGAAACTGCAGCTTTGTCCTTGAAATGCAGGAATTTGATGACAATAGGTTGCGGTCTGTCTGCAGAGACTCCTGTTTTACCTGTGCGATGTGCACGCTCCACCTCCATCTCCCTCTGTAAAAAATGTCTCTTACATTTCAGGGATGCCTTCCATGACAATGTTATTTCGCCTAGATTGACCTTCTACGTAATGCATCTTGTCAAGAATGACCTGTTGATTCTCACTCATTTTAACAATTTCATTTTCAGTGTTCCTGAGATGTTCAGACTATTTGGCTTAATTGATTTTAAGATCATCTACATCCTTCTGAGTGCACTGGATGCTGGCTTTCAAATCTTGAATTTCTTTAGTTAAAGCATCAACTCTGGTGTTGGTTGAGTCCATGATAACTTAAAAAAATTCATTAAATTTTGTTGCTGCTGATGCTGGAACAGAGCAGTAAACATGTCCTTCTGTTGATGCAGCAATTTATTTACCTGAGTCAAAGACACAGACTCCTCCTCAGTATTTCTCTGTTTGGGTGGCATTTTGTTAGTGGCTAGCTCCGTCGCCTGGCCGGTGGCTGTGGGGCTAGTAGGAGCTAGCTATTACTACAAGCTTGGTAGTGGCCTCAGACGATGCTGCATGCCTGGTGTTGGCCTCCGACAACGCCGCAAACCTGGTTGCGGCCTCCTACAACGCCGCGGGCCTGATGGCAGCCTCCGACAGCACAGCTGCAGCCTGGTGGCGGCCTCCGATGATGCACAGGCCCAATGGCAGCCTCCGACAATACACAGGTCCGATGGTGGCCTCCGACAATACACAGGCCTGATGGCAGCCTCCGACAATACACAGGCCCGATGGTGGCCTCCGACAATGCTGCAGGCCTGGTAGTGGCCCTAACCGATGCCACGGACCTGGTGGCGGCACCAGCCGATGCTGTGGGCCTGATGGTGGCCCCCCTCCAATGCCACAGGCCAGGTGCTGGCTAAAAAAAGCCAGTTCTGCTCCGACTTGCTCACAAAATAAAAATTTGGTGTTTCCTTGACTAAAGCACTGCAGTTAGCAGTTCAAAAAAATCTTAAGAAACATAAAAACGTCACCTGCAGCTCCCGTCGTACGTGCGTGCTCCTCCTCCATGCACCAGTGACATTACAGTGTGACTGTAATGTCACTGAGTTTAAACTATCCACAAGACTGTCTACTGATTGGGTGTTTTTCCAAACATGAAGCTAAGATATCAGGCAGTCTAGCTTCGAGTTCAGTCATAGTTGAGGAGTTGATGCGTCGCCGTAGTGATAAATAAGGTTGTTGTTCCACTAAACATGGCAGTAAAAATGTAAACCTAATAAGTGAGTGATCAGAGACCACTGATGTAAGAGGCATAATGTCAATATTCGTGACAACAGTACCACGTGCAAGAACCAGATCCAGGGTATTTCCATTAATGTGTGTCGAGTCCCGAATGTATTGCTGAAATCCTGATGCATCCACAGTTTCCATAAATGATTTGCAGAGGGGATCAGAAGGCTTATTTATATGAATATGAAAGTCACCAATAATTAGAATGTTATCTACACTAGTTGACATGTTAGAGATGAACGCACCAAATTCATCTAAGAATTCAGGGTATGGGCCAGGAGGCCTATATACAGTGACAGAGTAATACGGCTGATTTTTATTCTTCTGGCCTTGGCGTACTTGGGATTAATATGTGGTATTGATATGGTGATTTCTTTTTTTATTTATTTTTTTAAACTATTGCATCAGTTTTAAATGACTTACAAGTGGCAATAGACTTTTCATTGGCAGTAGTTATCATGTCTTTAAAGTGGATATGACACCTAAAAAATTAGGTAAAACTGATATAAATATCAAAATATACATACAGTATAATAAATTGAAAGTGGTTTTAATTATTATCACTGAGAAATAAAGTTTGTACAGTTTCTCAAAAGTGTGTTTCTTGGAAAGCATTCCATCAGCGGTCATGTGATGCCGTGACGTCACAGAATGTAGAGTCCCGTCTTTGTCTGTTAGATTAACAACAGGAACAGATGGACCTCAGCATGGACAGTGACGAGATCAAGAACTTTTCTGACTCCTCTTCAAGTGTGGTTGATTTCTGACTCGGATCCTGAGGATGTCGCAGCAGTGATTAGACCCTACAGATTTGAGCCGTATCTTTCGGACGAACATTCAAACAGGAGCACTCTGGCAGCGAAAATAATGCCGACAGTGTTTATGGTGGAGCCAAAGCAGAGGCAAGAGACGTGCCAATTCTGATGGATTTTGAAAGGCTGCAGAATATGGAATGGTAAGGGAGGCTTTGATTTTTGTTGCTGCTGTTTATAGCACTCTAATTACTGTATAGCATTTTTGATTCGAGCGTCTGTTTACTGCCTTTGTTATTGTTCCGGAGCCGCGACAGTGTAGCTATTACTTGTGGACCACCGTCATTCCCTTCGGGTTTTTGTCGTTTTCGAGTGCCTGGCATTGCATTCATCCATGTTTAGTTATGTTATTTTCACCAAAGAATAGGAAATATACGGCGAAGGTTTCGAAAAAGATCGGCGAAAACAACATTGAACATTCCGCTGCCGTGTTTACATGCCGCCGCCGTGTTTACATGCCTCCATCATGTTTACATGCCGCCGTCGTGTTTACATGCAGCCGTCGTGTTTACATGCCTCCGTCGTGTTTACATGCCTCCGTCGTGTTTACATGCAGCCGCCGTGTTTACATGCCGCCGTCGTGTTTACTACGTAAGTTCCTTGACCATTTCAAGATTATTGTGAACATTTTATTTGGGGTTGAAATTTTATGTGTTCCTGTGAGCGGTGAGAACATGGAGACGGTAGAGGAAAGTGTCTGCTGTCTGGAGCAAATGTGGGTGTGCGAGCGGCAGCCGGACATTTCGTGCATCACACAACACTGCGGCTTTTGATCAGTCTGCCTGGACTTGAAAAAGCTAAAACCTTTCGCCTTGTGTTTGTGCAACATGCTGCAACACACTGGTCAGGCATATCGACAAACAAGTCCCTGAAAGCTGTGTTTAATCAAAGTTTAAAAAAAAGTGTAAACAACGGCCGCCAGGCGTGCAAGCCGATACGGTCTACATGTAGTGACGTATTTTAGGCTTGGTGCTCAGCGGGAAGCTGGTCACAGGGCGTGCACATTTTTCAGTGGCGGGATGTTCAAATGTTGTATATAATGGGAGAACTGCGTCCATTTTCCCAAAACGCTTAGGTTGACCGAATTATATAACCTTTGTTACATGTAATAAGACTATGTTGTCTTTAAGTGTCATATCCACTTTAAGTGTATTTAAGTGTATAAGTGTATCAAGAGAGCCGCAGAAGCTGAAGGGTTTTATGTCCCAGTCACACGGCACTAAACGAAGGGCATCGAAGCCCTGACGAAACAAGAAATCTGGACTTTCTTTGACTTTCATTGGCATCGTTTAACCTTCGCGCAGCTTCGTTCCTGCAGTTGGCACTTTGTCAGGATTTTTAAACTGTTGAAAAATTTGAACGAAGGGCAACGAAAACCTCAATTCATCCGTGATTTGTTTTGCTGTCGTTCTTGACTTTTTTTTTTTATTGTTTGCTTATTTTTTGTCATGTTATTGTTTAGTTTGACTTCATTGGAGCAGCTGAGTGTTTTCACACCGTGCAGAAGCCGGTTTGTGAGCGCTGAGGCTGCTGCGTTCATGTACCGTCGGAAATTACAGGGCAAACGTAGCCTGTTTGCTTGGATTTTTTTATCTGGGTGGAGAGTGAGGTTCAGTGCACTCAGGCACCTTATATAGGGAAGAATTAATCTTTTGTGTGGATACAGTTAATTATTTTGCCACAACCAACTGCTGAATTTGAAACAACAAATAGTTGTGTAATTTCCAACGGTACTTGAATGCAGCATTAGTGGCAGCAGCAGCTGCTGCGTGTGCTTGTTATTTTTTATTAAATATAACAATATAACAATATGAGTGTAGGAATGACAATCCAGTCTTTCTGTACATGTGGCAACAGGTAGATAATTCAGATGATTATATAAAGAGCTGTTCTGGAAGGAAGAATTCATGTTGTGGATCAGCTGCAGCTGGTTGAAATAACCGCACACGAGGAGTCAATGTGCGCGTTCACAGACACTGATCAGTTTACTGCTCTGATATATTCAGTCATCTTTACACTTATATTTATTCCCACTTTTGACAGTTTTCTGTTATAAATCAATATATAGGGCTTAGTGACATAACACAGTGATAGATCAGTGACCACGGCACACCATTTTTTTTTTTAATTAGAGTAAGACGGCGCGCACAGCGTGTCCTCAGACATTGTGGATTCTGATGATGATGGAGATGATCCCTCTTTTGTTCTGGACGAGGAACCAGAGCAGGTGGTTCCACCGACGTGCACACAGATCTCCACAGCTTCTGTTTGCAGTTTCTCTAGGACTCAGGTGCTCTGAGCTCCGTCCCAGCGCTGTGTCCTGGAACTCAGAGATGCAGACACACACTGCTCCAGCTGTGGCTCCAGACGCGTTTCATTTAAAGCATCGAGATCGTTAGCTTTGGTTTTGTTAAGTTCTTCTTTCATCTCTTTTGCACTCTTGCTTTGCAGGCTGTTCAGTGATAAAAGCTCTTTCGTCCACCTTTTCTCAACGAATTGTGACTTTTTTTACTTTTTCTCTTCGTTCAGGAATCCTCGTGTGCCGTGTGACTGGGCCATTAGCCATGCTAATAATCCACAGAACAATTTTACTGAAAAGAAGTCTGAAGGACCTAAATGAGATGGTGAGATGGTGAGGGGCTTCGCTCATTCATGTCTGCGACATAAACATATAATTTACTGTTGTTATAAATTACATTGATCATTCAATAAATCTATCGATCTCGAGAATACAGAAGTTTCTGTTGTTGATATTCTGCTTAGCAATGATATTTTCATGAATACCTTTAATAAACCCACATGTATATCCAGTTAAAGCCTACAGTAGTTTATCATGAACAAATCGGGTCAGTCTATTTCAAGTACCTTCATCTCAAGACCTTCATACACCCAAGTAATTTTGAACTATGGTGTATCATACAATCGACACAATTTACACTGAACAAAAACAAGCGCTTTTTATTGTGACCAGCCTAAGGCACAGCTGTGCAATAGTCATGCTGTCTAATCAGCATCTTGATGTGCCACACCTGTTAGGTGGGATGGATCATCTCACCAAAGTAGAAGTGCTCACGAACAGATTTAGACAGATTTGTGAAGAATTTTTTGAGAGAAATAGCTCTTTTGTGTATATAGAAAATGTTTGTTTGAGTTCAGCTCGAATGTATCATTCGGTACTTTACGTTTCCCATAATCCCTCTGGCGGCCCCCTGCACTTTCCAGAATGCACCACGGTGCCAGCAGAGCTTGGGCATCTCACAGCGCTTGTAAACAACAACTAATGAGGATGTGCGTGGCGTTGATACAGTGAAATCACAGGCCATTATGATGATGACACGTTCTCCAAGTTGAGAGGGTTATCTAGAAGAGGTGTAGCACTTGTGATGGACTTCCGCCATGCCCCAATGCTGTCTTGTTGTCCACACATTACGATGTTTGTGTACATTGTGCTCTGAACCGGAACTCTGCAGAAACTTATCTCTCGCGTGAGTCACGGACCGTGAGACCACCCGAGAGTCACGACTGTGAAACACCAAATTGCACCCAGAAATTCATCAGTGGTTGTAGCCGCCTCACCCACCATTGTGAGTTGTATGCCAAAACGGGAAGGTGTTATAGACATTGGATTATTGTGGTTTACAAAACTCTTATTGGTCTGGTTCTGACCTATTTATCCAGTTTACTTCAGAGATCTGAAAGCCATTATGGTCTGCACTCGAATGACATGTTATGTAAATGAACAGTTTTATTTGTTATTATCTATCGTCCACCTGGTCGTTACTGTGAGTTTCTCTGTGAATTTTCAGACCTTTTGTCTGACTTAGTGCTTAGCTCAGATAAGATAATTATAGTGGGCGATTTTAACATCCACACAGATGCTGAGAATGACAGCCTCAACACTGCATTTAATCTATTATTAGACTCTATTGGCTTTGCTCAAAAAGTAAATGAGTCCACCCACCACTTTAATCATATCTTAGATCTGGTTCTGACTTATGGTATGGAAATAGAAGACTTAACAGTATTCCCTGAAAACTCCCTTCTGTCTGATCATTTCTTAATAACATTTACATTTACTCTGATGGACTACACAGCAGTGGGGAATAAGTTTCATTACACTAGAAGTCTTTCAGAAAACGCTGTAACTAGGTTTAAGGATATGATTCCTTCTTTATGTTCTCTAATGCCATATACCAACACAGTGCAGAGTAGCTACCTAAACTCTGTAAGGGAGATAGAGTATCTCGTCAATAGTTTTACATCCTCATTGAAGACAACTTTGGATGCTGTAGCTCCTCTGAAAAAGAGAGCTTTAAATCAGAAGTGTCTGACTCCGTGGTATAACTCACAAACTCGTAGCTTAAAGCAGATAACCCGTAAGTTGGAGAGGAAATGGCGTCTCACTAATTTAGAAGATCTTCACTTAGCCTGGAAAAAGAGTCTGTTGCTCTATAAAAAAGCCCTCCGTAAAGCTAGGACATCTTTCTACTCATCACTAATTGAAGAAAATAAGAACAACCCCAGGTTTCTTTTCAGCACTGTAGCCAGGCTGACAAAGAGTCAGAGCTCTATTGAGCTGAGTATTCCATTAACTTTAACTAGTAATGACTTCATGACTTTCTTTGCTAACAAAATTTTAACTATTAGAGAAAAAATTACTCATAACCATCCCAAAGACGTATCGTTATCTTTGGCTGCTTTCAGTGATGCCGGTATTTGGTTAGACTCTTTCTCTCTGATTGTTCTGTCTGAGTTATTTTCATTAGTTACTTCATCCAAACCATCAACATGTTTATTAGACCCCATTCCTACCAGGCTGCTCAAGGAAGCCCTACCATTATTTAATGCTTCGATCTTAAATATGATCAATCTATCTTTGTTAGTTGGCTATGTACCACAGGCTTTTAAGGTGGCAGTAATTAAACCATTACTTAAAAAGCCATCACTTGACCCAGCTATCTTAGCTAATTATAGGCCAATCTCCAACCTTCCTTTTCTCTCAAAAATTCTTGAAAGGGTAGTTGTAAAACAGCTAACTGATCATCTGCAGAGGAATGGTCTATTTGAAGAGTTTCAGTCAGGTTTTAGAATTCATCATAGTACAGAAACAGCATTAGTGAAGGTTACAAATGATCTTCTTATGGCCTCGGACAGTGGACTCGTCTCTGTGCTTGTTCTGTTGGACCTCAGTGCTGCTTTTGATACTGTTGACCATAAAATTTTATTACAGAGATTAGAGCATGCCATAGGTATTAAAGGCACTGCGCTGCGGTGGTTTGAATCATATTTGTCTAATAGATTACAATTTGTTCATGTAAATGGGGAATCTTCTTCACAGACCAAAGTTAATTATGGAGTTCCACAAGGTTCTGTGCTAGGACCAATTTTATTCACTTTATACATGCTTCCCTTAGGCAGTATTATTAGACGGTATTGCTTAAATTTTCATTGTTACGCAGATGATACCCAGCTTTATCTATCCATGAAGCCAGAGGACACACACCAATTAGCTAAACTGCAGGATTGTCTTACAGACATAAAGACATGGATGACCTCTAATTTCCTGCTTTTAAACTCAGATAAAACTGAAGTTATTGTACTTGGTCCCACAAATCTTAGAAGCATGGTGTCTAACCAGATCCTTACTCTGGATGGCATTACCCTGACCTCTAGTAATACTGTGAGAAATCTTGGAGTCATTTTTGATCAGGATATGTCATTCAAAGCGCATATTAAACAAATATGTAGGACTGCCTTTTTGCATTTACGCAATATCTCTAAAATCAGAAAGGTCTTGTCTCAGAGTGATGCTGAAAAACTAATTCATGCATTTATTTCCTCTAGGCTGGACTATTGTAATTCATTATTATCAGGTTGTCCTAAAAGTTCCCTAAAAAGCCTTCAGTTAATTCAAAATGCTGCAGCTAGAGTACTGACGGGGACTAGAAGGAGAGAGCATATCTCACCCATATTGGCCTCTCTTCATTGGCTTCCTGTTAATTCTAGAATAGAATTTAAAATTCTTCTTCTTACTTATAAGGTTTTGAATAATCAGGTCCCATCTTATCTTAGGGACCTCGTAGTACCATATCACCCCAATAGAGCGCTTCGCTCTCAGACTGCAGGCTTACTTGTAGTTCCTAGGGTTTGTAAGAGTAGAATGGGAGGCAGAGCCTTCAGCTTTCAGGCTCCTCTCCTGTGGAACCAGCTCCCAATTCAGATCAGGGAGACAGACACCCTCTCTACTTTTAAGATTAGGCTTAAAACTTTCCTTTTTGCTAAAGCTTATAGTTAGGGCTGGATCAGGTGACCCTGAACCATCCCTTAGTTATGCTGCTATAGACGTAGACTGCTGGGGGGTTCCCATGATGCACTGTTTCTTTCTCTTTTTGCTCTGTATGCACCACTCTGCATTTAATCATTAGTGATCGATCTCTGCTCCCCTCCACAGCATGTCTTTTTCCTGGTTCTCTCCCTCAGCCCCAACCAGTCCCAGCAGAAGACTGCCCCTCCCTGAGCCTGGTTCTGCTGGAGGTTTCTTCCTGTTAAAAGGGAGTTTTTCCTTCCCACTGTAGCCAAGTGCTTGCTCACAGGGGCTCGTTTTGACCGTTGGGGTTTTACATAATTATTGTATGGCCTTGCCTTACAATATGAAGCGCCTTGGGGCAACTGTTTGTTGTGATTTGGCGCTATATAAAAAAATTGATTGATTGATTGATTGATTGATTGATTGATTGAAGCAACACGAGGATGGAGGAGGTAGTGTGTCAGGTCTAAATAGTCATCATCGGACATATGCCAGGGCCGCAGCTGTGGGCAACGGCACTGGTGTTGAAGAGGTCATGCAGGAAGAAACTCACTCCCTGGAGCAACAGGTTATTCAGTGTTTTTCATCTAAGGACTTCCACATTAATAGTACCGATATTGCAGACTGCCATTCACTTTCAAGAAAAGACTAAAAGTCAAACCTATTTATTAACATCGGGTTGGGCGTTGTGAAAGTGTAGTGACACGGACCCACAACAGGGGGCACAAATGAACGGCCAATAGATGAGCCAAAAAGTAACAATTTAATGTTGTGAAATGTGCACAACGAAATACAGACAATCTCAGAATATAATTACAGTCAATCGACAAAGGTGACGTGTGGGCAGGCTCGAGGATAGAAGACGTCTGTCCTGAGAAGAGCCGGAACCACACGATTTCCGCCGCCACAGAACCTGGTGAATACTGGAGCCGCCAAGTCCCGAATTCCCAGGTGATCACCGTCCCCGACTGCCGGATCTGGTACTGCTGGCGAGAACAAAGACAGTCAAGTGTGGGTGTGTGTACACCCAGTAACAACAATGGTGGGAATGCCACCTCCACCTCCAGTACTGTAGATTCCTCAGGCGAAAAGAGTGCCTTCAGCGCTCTCTCAGCTTTCACCGTCGGAGGTACCGGTACTCCTGCAAACACTCACAATATACAAATATTGTAATCACAAACGGCTGAGGATATTACCTCCAATGAAGTATGATATCTCGGCAACGAGGTGGAGATGACGTCTGGTCTTTATGGAGTGAGAGGACGTTGAGTAGATGGGTGACAGCTGTCAAGAGGTAATGAGTGACAGCTGTCACCCCCGGCTGTGTCCATGGCGGCAGCGCCCTCTCGTGCCTGAAGCCCGCACTTCAGGCAGGGCGCCCACTGGTGGTGGGCCAGCAGTACCTCCTCTTCTGGCGGCCCACACACAACAGGACCCCCCCCCTCAACGGGCGCCTCCTGGCGCCCGACCCGGCTTGTTGGGGTGTCGACGGTAGAAGTCAGCCAGGAGGGCTGGATCCAGGATAAAGCTCCTCTTCACCCAGGAGCGTTCTTCGGGTCCATACCCCTCCCAGTCCACCAAGTACTGGAACCCCCGGCCCATCCGACGGACGTCCAGGAGCCGGCGCACCGTCCAAGCCGGCTCCCCGTCGATGATCCGAGCAGGAGGCGGCGCCGGTCCGGGAGCACAGAGGGGTGAGGTGTGGTGAGGTTTGATGCGTGACACGTGGATCCGCAGTGAAGCCGGGAGTTGGAGCTTCACTGCGGCAGGACTGAGGACTTTGAGGATCTTGAAGGGGCCAATGTACCTGTCCTGAAGTTTCGGGGAGTCCACCTGGAGGGGGATGTCCTTCGTGGAAAGCCACACCTCCTGCCCGGGCTGGTAAGCAGGGGCCGGGGATCGCCGGCGGTCTGCATGGGTCTTCGCCCTCGTCCGGGCCTTCAACAAGGCAGAACGGGCGGAGCGCCACACCCGACGGCACTTCCGCAGGTGGGCCTGGACCGAGGGCACACCGACCTCTCCCTCCACCACGGGAAACAACGGGGGCTGATACCCCAAACACACCTCAAATGGGGAGAGGCCGGTGGCAGAAGACACCTGGCTGTTATGCGCATACTCGATCCAGGCCAGATGGTTACTCCAGGCCGTCGGGTGCGCGGATGTGACGCAGCGGAGGGTCTGTTCCAGTTCCTGGTTGGCCCGCTCTGCCTGTCCGTTCGTCTGTGGATGGTACCCGGACGAGAGGCTCACGGTGGCCCCCAGTTCCCGGCAGAAGCTCCTCCAGACGTGTGAGGAGAACTGGGGACCACGATCAGAGACGATGTCGGTGGGTATCCCATGCAGACGGACGACGTGGTGGACCAGGAGGTCTGCTGTCTCCTGGGCTGTTGGGAGCTTCGGGGGGGCCACGAAGTGGGCCGCCTTGGAGAATCGGTCCACTATCGTGAAGATGGTGGTGTTGCCCTGGGACGGCGGGAGGCCCGTGACGAAATCCAGGCCGATGTGGGACCAGGGGCGATGAGGCACTGGTAATGGCTGGAGAAGTCCTTGGGACCTTTTATGGTCTGCCTTGCCCCTGGCACAGGTGTTGCAGGCCTGGATATATTCCCGGACGTCGGCCTCCATAGACGCCCACCAGAAGCGCTGCCGGACAACTGCCACGGTCCTTCGCACCCCTGGATGACAGGAGAGCTTGGAACCCTGACAGAAGTCCAAGACTGCAGCTCTGGCCTCTGGTGGGACATACAGACGGTTCTTCGGACCTGTTCCTGGGTCCGGGCTCCGTGCCAGGGCCTCCCGGACGATCTTCTCCACGTCCCAGGTGAGGGTGGCCACGATAGTGGACTCCGGCAGGATGGGCTCCGGTGGATCCGACAGTGCAGTTTTGACCTCCTCTTCGTGTACCCGGGACAAGACATCCGACCTCTGGTTCTTGGTCCCGGGGCGATAGGTGATCCGGAAGTCAAAACGCCCGAAGAACAGTGACCAGCGGGCTTGCCTGGGGTTCACCCGCTTGGCGGTCCTGATATACTCCAGGTTCCGATGGTCAGTGAAAACCGTGAACGGCACAGACGCTTCCTCCAACAGGTGTCTCCACTCCTCAAGAGCCTCTTTCACCGCAAGGAGTTCTCGATTGCCGACGTCATAGTTCCGTTCAGCCGGGGTCAACCTGCGTGAAAAGTAGGCACACGGGTGAAGAACCTTATCGGTCTCTCCGCTCTGGGACAGCACGGCTCCTATCCCTGAGTCAGAGGCGTCCACTTCAACCACGAACTGGCGGCTAGGGTCGGGCTGCACCAAAACTGGCGCAGTAGAGAACCGTCGTTTCAACTCCTTGAACGCGGCTTCGCACCGATCCGACCAGGTGAAGGGGACTTTTGGAGAGGTCAGGGCTGTCAGGGGGCTAACTACCTGACTGTAGCCCTTAAGGAACCTCCTATAGAAATTAGCAAAGCCGAGGAACTGTTGCAGCTTCCTACGGCTTGTTGGTTGGGGCCAATCTCTCACCGCCGCAACCTTGGCCAGATCAGGGGCGACGGAGTTAGAGGAGATGATAAACCCCAGGAAGGACAAAGACGTGCGGTGAAACTCGCACTTCTCGCCCTTCACAAACAGTCGGTTCTCCAACAACCGCTGCAGGACCTGACGTACATGCTGGACATGGGTCTCAGGATCCGGAGAAAAGATGAGAATATCGTCTAGATATACGAAGACGAATCGGTGCAGGAAGTCCCGCAAGACGTCGTTAACCAAGGCTTGGAACGTCGCGGGGGCGTTGGTGAGGCCGAACGGCATGACCAGGTACTCAAAGTGACCTAACGGGGTGTTAAATGCCGTCTTCCATTCGTCTCCCTTCCGGATCCGAACCAGATGATACGCATTTCTAAGATCCAGCTTAGTAAAGATTTTGGCTCCATGCAGGGGGGTGAACACGGAATCCAACAATGGCAACGGGTATCGATTGCGAACCGTAATCTCATTCAGCCCCCTGTAATCAATGCATGGACGGAGTCAGCCATCTTTCTTGCCCACAAAAAAGAAACCTGCCCCCATCGGGGAGGTGGAGTTCTGGATCAGCCCGGCAGCTAATGAGTCCCGGATGTAGGTCTCTATTGATTCGCGGTCAGGTCGTGAGAGATTGTACAGCCTGCTGGACGGGAACTCAGCGCCTGGAACCAAATCAATGGCACAATCGTACGGTCGGTGCAGGGGAAGGGTGAGTGCCAGATCCTTGCTGAAGACGTCAGCAAGATCGTGGTACTCAACCGGCACCGCCGTCAGATTGGGAGGGACTTTGACCTCCTCCTTAGCCTGTAAACCGGGAGGAACCGAGGATCCTAAACACACCCGATGGCAGGTTTCGCTCCACTGAACCACCACCCCAGACTGCCAATCAATCCGGGGATTGTGCTTCAACATCCATGGGAAGCCCAAAATCACGCGGGAGGTAGAAGGAGTTACAAAAAACTCAATCTCCTCCCGATGGTTTCCAGACACCACCAGAGTTACTGGTTGTGTCTTGTGTGTGATAAAAGAGAGGAGGGTGCCATCTAGTGCCCGAACCTGCAATGGCGAAGGAAGCGCCACCAGAGGGAGCCCTACCTCCCTTGCCCATCTGCTGTCTAGCAAATTCCCTTCTGACCCCGTGTCCACCAGTGCTGGGGCTTGAAGGGTTAAATCCCCGCTCAGGATTGTAACTGGGAGTCGTGTGGCAATCTGTGTGTGTCTCACGTGAATGTTTTAGCCCCCCCTTAGCACAGTCTCTGAGGGCGGTTGTTGTTGTGGCCGTTTGGGGCAGTTTTTCTGTGTGTGCTCCTTTGAGCTGCAGAGAAAACACTCCCCGCGGATCAGCCTCCTCATTTTGGCCCTGTGCGTTTCCCTAACAACGTCAGCAGGGGGAGCTGTTGCCCCACAGAGCGCTGCGGCTGTGGAGCGTGGGGAGGGTGGCCCCTTTTCGAACCCGGAAGGGAGAGGGGCGGCGCGTATCCGGTCACGTCCTCCGCCTCGCTCCCGACGGCGTTCCTCCAACCGATTGTCTAACCGTATAACGAGATCGATAAGCCCATCTAAATCCCGCGGTTCCTCCTTAGCTACCAGGTGCTCCTTCAGGACCAACGACAGTCCGTTTATGAAGGCGGCGCGGAGCGCAACGTTATTCCAGCCGGACCTCGCAGCCGCGATGCGGAAGTTGACTGTATAAGCGGCTGCGCTCTCGCGTCCCTGTCTCATTGACAGCAGCACAGTTGAAGCGGTCTCTCCTCTGTTAGGGTGATCAAACACTGTTCTGAACTCCCTCACAAACCCAGTGTATGCTGATAACAACCGTGAGTTCTGTTCCCAGAGCACCGTAGCCCAGGCGCGTGCCTTACCCCGAAGCAGAGCAATCACATAAGCTATTTTACTAGCATCTGACGCGTACATGACGGGACGTTGTGCGAAGACGAGCGAACACTGCATGAGAAAGTCCGCGCACGTCTCCACACAACCTCCGTACGGCTCAGGAGGGCTTATGTATGCTTCAGGGGATGGTGGGAGGGGTTGTTGAACCACCACTGGAACGTTCATATCCTGCACAGGGTCGGCAGGAGGAGGAGCTGCAGCAGCACCCTGAGCGCTCGCCGCCATCTGTGCGGAGAGAGCCTCCACCCTGCGGTTCAGGAGGATGTTTTGCTCGGTCATCTCATCCAACCGAGCCGTAAAGGCGGTGAGAATGTGCTGCAGCTCACCAATCACGCCTCCTGCAGACGCCCGCGCTCCCTGCTCTCCCATTGGTCGTTCAACAGCCGGGTGACGCCCCTCGGAGTCCATGACGCTGGTCGAGATATCCTGTTGTGAAAGTGTAGTGACACGGACCCACAACAGGGGGCGCAAATGAACGGCCAATAGATGAGCCAAAAAGTAACAATTTAATGTTGTGAAATGTGCACAACGAAATACAGACAATCTCAGAATATAATTACAGTCAATCCACAAAGGTGACGTGTGGGCAGGCTCGAGGATAGAAGACATCTGTCCTGAGAAGAGCCGGAACCACATGATTTCTGCCGCCACAGAACCTGGTGAATACTGGAGCCGCCAAGTCCCGAATTCCCAGGTGATCACCGTCCCCGACTGTCGGATCTGGTACTGCTGGCGAGAACAAAGACAGTCAAGTGTGGGTGTGTGTACACCCAGTAACAACAACGGTGGGAATGCCACCTCCACCTCCAGTACTGTAGATTCCTCAGGCGAAAAGAGTGCCTTCAGCGCTCTCTCAGCTTTCACCGTCGGAGGTACCGGTACTCCTGCAAACACTCACAATATACAAATATTGTAATCACAAACGGCTGAGGATATTACCTCCAATGAAGTATGATATCTCGGCAACGAGGTGGAGATGACGTCTGGTCTTTATGGAGTGAGAGGACGTTGAGTAGATGGGTGACAGTTGTCAAGAGGTAATGAGTGACAGCTGTCACCCCCGGCTGTGTCCATGGTGGCAGCGCCCTCTCGTGCCTGAAGCCCGCACTTCAGGCAGGGCGCCCACTGGTGGTGGGCCAGCAGTACCTCCTCTTCTGGCGGCCCACACACAACATTGGGAACAGGAAGATTATTTCATTTCATTTCATTTCATTTATTTAGCACACAATGAAAATCACAATTTACAAAAAATAAATGAATAAAAAATGTACATACATACATACATATACATATATATATATATGAGGTCTGTTAGAAAAGTATCCAACCTTTTAATTTTTTTCAAAAACCTGATGGATTTGAATCATGTGTGTTTGCATGAGCCAACCTTGAACCTTCGTGCGCATGCGTGAACATTTTCACACCTGTTGATTGCGTCAGTTGCTGGTAAGCAGCCTTTGTGTGAGGACGTGTGTAGTGCGCTCTGCGGTTTTTCATTGCAAGGAAAATGGCGGAACGACTGGAGCAGAGCCGCATCAAATTTAGCCAGAAACTGAGCGACAGCCAGGTGGAAACCATTTGGATTACTCAGACGGCTTTCAGAGACTTTTCAGTCATGTGACTATCCGAGAAATTGTGGAAGAGGTGGGCATGTCACAACATGTCACAACATGTCCTGTGAGACTTCAACACAAAGGTGCTTTTGCGTCAGCAGCACCATGAATTTCACAGCCACTCTTTTCATGGCCAAATCTTCTGTCACAGTCGAATGTGCCGAAAAAGTGCTGATGTCCACCTCTTCCACAATTTCTCTGATAGTCACACGACGGTCCCACATCACCACAGCGTTCACTTTGTAAATGATCCGGTCATTTCAGCATGTTGATGCTGACCGGAGCGTGGCTCGCTCTCCACCGTTGTGCAGATGTCTTTAAACCGGTTGTACCGCTCCTTACTCTGTGTGATGCCCAGAGGATCGTCACTGAAAGCCGTCTGAATCTTCCGAATGGTTTCCACCTGGCTGTCGCTCAGTTTCTGGCAAAATTTGATTTTTAATGCTGCTCCAGTCATTCAGTCATTTTCCTTGCAATGAAAATCCGTTTAGCGCACTACACACAACCTCACACAAAGGCTGCTTGCCAGCAACTGATGCAATCGACAGGCGTGGAAAAAATTCACGCATGTGCACGAAGGTTCAAGGTTTGCTCATGCAAGCACACATGATTCAAATCCATCAGGTTTTTGAAAAAAATAAAAAGGTCCGATACTTTTCTAACAGACCCCGTGTATATATATTATAAATATTATCCAATCCAATCCACTTTATTTATATAGCACATTTAAACAACAGAACAGTTTCCAAAGTGCTGCACATAAAAATGATTATACAACTATCCAAAACAATAAACCCACTCAGATACTAATAAATAAATAAACATTAAAACAATAAATAAATAAAATACTGGGCCAAAGACAACAGAGGACCATACAACTCATGCAGAGCTAAAAGCCAGAGAATAAAAGTGGGTCTTCAGACGAGACATAAAACACTCCACTGTGGGGGCTGATCGAACGTGGAGAGGCAGAGTGTTCCAGAGTCTGGGCCCAGCCACAGAGAAGGCCCTGTCCCCCCTGGTCTTAAGTCTTGTCCTAGGCACCACAAGCTGGAGCTGGCCCTCAGACCTCAAAGCACGCGCTGGGGAGTAAATTTGGAGGAGGTCTACAATATATTGTGGGGCCAGTCCATTTAAGGCTTTAAAAACAAATAATACAATTTTAAAATCAATTCTAAAATTAACAGGGAGCCAGTGCAAAGACGCAAGAATGGGTGTAATATGTTCATGTTTTTTGCTCCCAGTTAAGAGGCGTGCAGCAGCGTTCTGGACTAACTGCAATCTGTGAAGTGTATTTTGATTAATTCCAAAAAAAAAGTGAATTGCAGTAGTCCAGGCGTGAAGAAATAAAAGCATGCATGACGCGCTCCAAGTCAGAAAAGGATAAAATTAATTTAATTTTGGTTAAAAGACGAAGCTGATAAAAGCTGGATTTAACAATCGCCTGCCCATTATATATCTATATATTATATATATATATTATATATATTATATATATATATATATTATATATATATAATGGGCAGGTCAAGGCGGTTGTTAAATATTATATATATATATAATATTTATAATATATATTATATATATATATTATAAATATTATATACATATATTATAAATATATATATAATATCTATTATATAAAATATCTATTATATATATATATGTATGAGGTCTGTCCATAAACATGTCTATCTCGGCTTTCAATGCTTACCAGTCCAGTAAGTATCAGTGAAATTGTGGAGAGCTGGACATGTCCAAACTTGTCCTCTGATACGCCGAAACGGAGGTGTTCCTTTGTCTCGCTTCCAAAGCGAATCGGTCGTGACGCGCGAAGCCTCTGCGCGGCTTTCAATGACAAAATCTCTTGTTAAAAGTGAAATCTGCTGGAAAATGGCTGATGTCCAGCTCTTGTGATAACCAGAGAAAGAGCACACGACGGTCTCCTATCCACAGAGCCATCAGCCCAGAAATGGTCCAGTGGCTTGTGCCGCGTCGTTGCAGCTCGGAGCGCGGCACGCTGAGCATCCTTAAAGGGGTCCTTAGAGCTGTACTAACAGACCTTATTCTCTGTGAAGCCCGTAAAATTTTCACCAAAAGCCAGATAAATTTTTCGAATGGTTTCCAGGTGCCAGTCTCTAACAGTTTCTGAAAAAATTCTGATGGAAAAAAAACCCCAAATCATTCCGCCATTTCCAGACAATGAAAATCCGCCGACGGAGTGGGACCACTCCTTCCACAAGGTGTGCTCACAGGCGAATGACATCACCGACAGACGTGGAAAAACTCACGCCTGTGCACGAGGGTTCAAGCTTGTCTGACGTGAAAACATATGAATCAAATCCATATAGTTTTAAAAAAAATAAAAAGGTACGATACTTTATGGACAGACCTCGTATATAAAACGTGTAAATCAATCAAAACCAAGTATATAATAATGTTTATAATATAAACAATAATGTAATCGTTATCTTTGGCTGCTTTCACTGATGCCGGTATTTGGTTAGACTCTTTCTCTCTGATTGTTCTGTCTGAGTTATTTTCATTAGTTACTTCATCCAAACCATCAACATGTCTATTAGACCCCATTCCTACCAGGCTGCTCAAGGAAGCCCTACCATTATTTAATGCTTCGATCTTAAATATGATCAATCTATCTTTGTTAGTTGGCTATGTACCACAGGCTTTTAAGGTGGCAGTAATTAAACCATTATTTAAAAAGCCATCACTTGACCCAGCTATCTTAGCTAATTATAGGCCAATCTCCAACCTTCCTTTTCTCTCAAAAATTCTTGAAAGGGTAGTTGTAAAACAGCTAACTGATCATCTGCAGAGGAATGGTCTATTTGAAGAGTTTCAGTCAGGTTTTAGAATTCATCATAGTACAGAAACAGCATTAGTGAAGGTTACAAATGATCTTCTTATGGCCTCAGATAGTGGACTCATCTCTGTGCTTGTTCTGTTAGACCTCAGTGCTGCTTTTGATACTGTTGACCATAAAATTTTATTACAGAGATTAGACCATGCCATAGGTATTAAAGGCACTGCGCTGCGGTGGTTTGAATCATATTTATCTAATAGATTACAATTTGTTCATGTAAATGGGGAATCTTCTTCACAGACTAAGGTTAATTATGGAGTTCCACAAGGTTCTGTGCTAGGACCAATTTTATTCACTTTATACATGCTTCCCTTAGGCAGTATTATTAGACAGCATTGCTTAAATTTTCATTGTTACGCAGATGATACCCAGCTTTATCTATCCATGAAGCCAGAGGACACACACCAATTAGCTAAACTGCAGGATTGTCTTACAGACATAAAGACATGGATGACCTCTAATTTCCTGCTTTTAAACTCAGATAAAACTGAAGTTATTGTACTTGGCCCCACAAATCTTAGAAACATGGTGTCTAACCAGATCCTTACTGTGGATGGCATTACCCTGACCTCTAGTAATACTGTGAGAAATCTTGGAGTCATTTTTGATCAGGATATGTCATTCAATGCGCATATTAAATAAATATGTAGGACTGCTTTTTTGCATTTACGCAATATCTCTAAAATTAGAAAGGTCTTGTCTCAGAGTGATGCTGAAAAACTAATTCATGCATTTATTTCCTCTAGGCTGGACTATTGTAATTCATTATTATCAGGTTGTCCTAAAAGTTCCCTGAAAAGCCTTCAGTAAATTCAAAGTGCTGCAGCTAGAGTACTGACAGGGACTAGAAGGAGAGAGCATATCTCACCCATATTGGCCTCTCTTCATTGGCTCCCTGTTAATTCTAGAATAGAATTTAAAATTCTTCTTCTTACTTATAAGGTTTTGAATAATCAGGTCCCATCTTATCTTAGGGACCTCGTAGTACCATATCACCCCAATAGAGCGCTTCGCTCTCAGACTGCAGGCTTACTTGTAGTTCCTAGGGTTTGTAAGAGTAGAATGGGAGGCAGAGCCTTCAGCTTTCAGGCTCCTCTCCTGTGGAACCAGCTCCCAATTCGGATCAGGGAGACAGACACCCTCTCTACTTTTAAGATTAGGCTTAAAACTTTCCTTTTTGCTAAAGCTTATAGTTAGGGCTGGATCAGGTGACCCTGAACCATCCCTTAGTTATGCTGCTATAGACTTAGACTGCTGGGGGGTTCCCATGATGCACTTTTAATCATTAGTGATTGATCTCTGCTCCCCTCCACAGCATGTCTTTTTCCTGGTTCTCTCCCTCAGCCCCAACCAGTCCCAGCAGAAGACTGCCCCTCCCTGAGCCTGGTTCTGCTGGAGGTTTCTTCCTGTTAAAAGGGGTTTTTTCCTTCCAACTGTCGACAAGTGCTTGCTCACAGGGGGTCGTTTTGACCGTTGGGGTTTTTTACGTAATTATTGTATGGCTTTTGCCTTACAATATAAAGCGCTTTGGTGCAACTGTTTGTTGTGATTTGGCGCTATATAAATAAAATTGATTGAATTGATTGATTAATATATTGACATTATAAATACTCATATAGGAGCTTTGATTTTAATTTATCTAAGTATCTATTTAAGGTGATGGATGGATTTAAAAGATGTACTGTATTGTTCCAAGATTTAACACCATGATATTAACACCATGATTAAGAATGATTTGTTAAGACAAACAAAAAAATTGAGAGAAACCAAGGTGTATGTAAATGAACATTTGACAAAGAAAAATGCAGAGCTTGCAGAACAAGCCAGAGTCCTTTGAAAACAGAAAAAAAATACAAGCGACCTGGCCCAGGAATTGTAAAGTTTGGATTAAATTAAATGGAACTCCAGAGGAAGCAAAAGTCCTAATGATATGAGAGCTTTCGGATTTGGATCATTTTAAGTGTCTGCTCCTCAAGGAGGAAAATGTTCCTTATTAGTTCTTTATCGCTTATTTGGAGGGATTTTCGTTTTGATTTTTGTTTGTTTTGTTTTTCTTTTGTTATGAGACAACGTTTGAGAAAATTTATATCATGTATACAGGTTTATATCAAACAGTTAGACTTTATTTAGCTGCATTTTTGGTTTGTGGATGACAACTTGTTTATGATGTCGATTGATTCTTTCCTGTTTACTTGCACAGGATGTTGACCTAAAAGATTTTGTTTACTCTGAACATAAATCTCATAACATTGAATATAATATAGATCCGGATTGTTGTTTTCTTTAAAATATTACTAACCACTGCAATTACTTTACAGAGGAACAATTTAAGAACTATTCCATGATAAGCAGGTCATTCTCCATTATACATTTTAACAACAGAAGTCTTTCGATGAACTCGTTTAAAATTCAGGATTGTTTAAAAAATGTCAATAAACATTTTTCTGTTATTGTGGTTACTGAGACATGGATGAGGGTTAAGCACATGGACACTGTCCAGTTTGAGGGTTATGATTTTTTTGTTATAAATAGGATGAATAAACGGGGCGGCTGCATGGCACTTTTACGTCAGTTCTAGTGATCAGTGTGAAATTGTTAATAATATGTCCTTTTCTTTTTGACAATGTCATGGAATGTGTTACAGTGGGAATTAAATGTAAAAAATCAAAAAACATAATTATAATCAATCAATCAATCAATTTTATTGATATAGCGCCAAATCACAACAAACAGTCGCTCCAAGGCACTTTATATTGTAAGGCAAAAGCCATAAAATAATTACAGAAAAACCCCAACGGTCAAAATGACTGCCTATGAGCAAGCACTTGGCGACAGTGGGAAGGAAAAACTCCCTTTTAACAGGAAGAAACCTCCAGCAGAACCAGGCTCAGGGAGGGGCAGTCTTCTGCTGGGACTGGTTGGGGCTGAGGGAGAGAACCAGGAAAAAGACATGCTGTGGAGGGGAGCAGAGATCAATCACTAATGATTAAATGCAGAGTGGTGCATACAGAGCAAAAAGAGAAAGAAACACTCAGTGCATCATGGGAACCCCCCAGCAGTCTAAGTCTATAGCAGCATAACTAAGGGATGGTTCAGGGTCACCTGATCCAGCCCTAACTATAAGCTTTAGCAAAAAGGAAAGTTTTAAGCCTAATCTTAAAAGTAGAGAGGGTGTCTGTCTCCCTGATCTGAATTGGGAGCTGGTTCCACAGGAGAGGAGCCTGAAAGCTGAAGGCTCTGCCTCCCATTCTACTCTTACAAACCCTAGGAACTACAAGTAAGCCTGCAGTCTGAGAGCGAAGCGCTCTATTGGGGTGATATGGTACTACGAGGTCCCTAAGATAAGATGGGACCTGATTATTCAAAACCTTATAAGTAAGAAGAAGAATTTTAAATTCTATTCTAGAATTAACAGGAAGCCAATGAAGAGAGGCCAATATGGGTGAGATATGCTCTCTCCTTCTAGTCCCCGTCAGTACTCTAGCTGCAGCATTTTGAATTAACTGAAGGCTTTTTAGGGAACTTTTAGGACAACCTGATAATAATGAATTACAATAGTCCAGCCTAGAGGAAATAAATGCATGAATTAGTTTTTCAGCATCACTCTGAGACAAGACCTTTCTGATTTTAGAGATATTGCGCAAATGCAAAAAAGCAGTCCTACATATTTGTTTAATATGCGCTTTGAATGACATATCCTGATCAAAAATGACTCCAAGATTTCTCACAGTATTACTAGAGGTCAGGGTAATGCCATCCAGAGTAAGGATCTGGTTAGACACCATGTTTCTAAGATTTGTGGGGCCAAGTACAATAACTTCAGTTTTATCTGAGTTTAAAAGCAGGAAATTAGAGGTCATCCATGTCTTTATGTCTGTAAGACAATCCTGCAGTTTAGCTAATTGGTGTGTGTCCTCTGGCTTCAAAAACAGTAAATCACATAATTAATAGTCACAGTTTATCATCACATAATTAATAGTCACAGTTTATCATCACATAATTAATAGTCACAGTTTTGCGTTTACAAACACAACAAATGCACAAAAAATAAATTTAGAAAATTACTGACTTTTGAACTGTTTACATACCATTTTTGTCCACAGTGTAACTTATTTCGTTTTTAAGCTGTTATGTTGCTTCAAAAATGTTTTTTTCTCATTTTAATTTTTTTCTCCTCTGCGTCCTGCACCACAGAAGAAGAAGAGCCCTCTTCTTCTTTTATTTTGTTTAACAGCAGCCGACATCCTTATTGGTGCAGTGCTGCCACCTTCTGCATCAATCCATTATAGCAGCACTGTCTATTACAGCACCAGTGTCATGCAATCGACTGGAACTCAGCTGGGGATCGACCAGTCAATCACAATCGACTGGTTGAGCACGCCAGATATTGAGGCTATAGATCAATCTTATGAATCATTCATTTCCATTATTTACAATTTATATGATAAACATTGCCCTTTTGTGTCAAAAGTTGGAAATAAGCAAAACATTGATAAGGACCCTTTGACACATCGTGTGAATACGTACAACTCAGTACATAAAAGGGGATGCAATACAGAAGCCCACGGTTAAATAACCCTGGTTAAATTAAAAAAAATGCTACTTACAGGATTTGAACCCACACACTCTGATTACCAGACAGAAACTTTACCACTGCGCTACATTCGCTGTCTTGTAACAGGAGCATGAAATGGCTAAAATCAATAAGCAGATAAACGTATTTTCTGAAAAAGAAAAAAAGGCGCTGTGATAACTGACCAAACAGCATTTGGTACGGTGTATTTCTGCTGATATGTGACTGAAAGTGGTGTATTTGTAGCACTGTTGGTTTGTCCTGGTCCTGCGGCCCTCACGGCCCAACATGCATGTCCTGTCAGACATGGCATTCAGATCGCCTGCCTGCTGATCGCCTGCTACACCTGTGTCTGTCAAAACACAGGAAGTGTGCTGCAGCTGTGATGTCCAGAACCAGAGATATCTCAATAGCTGTAGGCAGCCAGCCATCATGCCCCCCCCCCCCCCCGTCCTGTCAGCGCACACATCAAGATGTCTTTGGGGGGGTGGGGGTGCGCAAACCACATGTACATATGTATTGGGGAATGAGCGGGGAGAGTGGGGAGAGGGGGGGGAGTGCGTGAAACACACGCACACGTGTTGTGGGGGGAGCCGACTCTATAGCATGCCGCATGTGCACTCGCAACTTTACAGTCGTGGGGCACTTACACAAATTTCATTGCCAGCATGACAGTGATTGTCTGCTGACTGTTGTCATGTTAATAGTGCGACTGGCCACACATTTTCTAAGTGCCAAACGAGCAGTTTTTAGATGTTTATGTGTGTCACCTGCCGTGAGAGGGTTCAGTGGGCTCGCACAGCATACACTCTGTCTTTCAGCCGCTGGTGTGCGTAAATAGATGCAGCAACAGGTGTACGTGACAGCTATGATTTTACATGTTTTGCACATGATTCCTGCTTCATGCGCAAATTGATGAATTTGCCACTATGTGTGAAGGGGCCCAAAACCTTGTATCACTAAGGGACTTCAGACTGCATGTAAAAAGATTTTTTTTTTTTTTTTTTTTTGTATAAGCAGTTTTTAAAATTTAGAACAAATGAAGCTGAGAGAAGATATAAGACATATAAAAACAAAGTACCAAACATTATGCTATCTTGTAAAAGGCAGTACTGTAGTGATTTATTGTAAAAAATAAAACAAATATAAAGAGTACTTGGAAGTTTTTAAATGAAATCATAAATAAGAAAAAAGTTGTTAAAGAATATCCTGCTTATACTGACACAGTTGTTAAAAAAGAAAGCTATTTTGGTTATTTTGTTAACATGGGTAAAAATTTAGCAAATTCAATTGTATCTTCTAATACATGCTCTTTGCATAACATCAGAACATTTCATACAGTTCTGGATTCAATGTTCATTAAAGGAGCAGCTGAAAAAGAAATTGACATCGACCATAAACATAAGGGAAAAAAATCAACTGATAGTGGCAATTTTTCTATGCTTTTGGTTAAAAATACTATTGATTGTATTCTTACGCCTTTAACGTATGTCTGTAATTTGTCATCAATGACTGGGAAATTTCTTTTCAAAATGAAAATAGCTAAAGTGATACCATTGTTCAAATCTGGTGACAAACATGTTTTTTTTTTCAAATTATAGGCCAATCTCTCTTACCACAATTTTATATAATTTTGGAAAAGGTATTTGTAATGAGGTTAAATTAATTCTTAGCTAAGCATCATATCCTTAGTGAGCAGCAATATGGTTTTAGAAAGTATTGCATGACTTCACTGGCTGGAATAGATTTTGTTGAACAAGCAAGTGCCACACATTCACTTAAAGTGCTGAATCCACTTAACAAACAGAATTTTCAGTTTTCAAATTGCTTTTTTTTTAACAAATTAAAAAAAATACATATTTACAAATACAGATTTAATTGTAAAACCCACCACACGTTTCAGTAAGTTGTGTGTGCTATACCGACCAACCAACCAATCATGTCTGTCAGGAAACTAATTTACCCATAATGTACTAATTTACCCGGCATGTGTGTCTAGATGCTAAAACCTTCAAAATTAGTGCATTACTTTAAAACTAAAACATATAGCTGATATATTCACTTTATAAAATGATAGAAGTGACATTAATTTAAATAACTTGTCCGGAATTAGTTTGTTTAAAATTGTAACCATAAGTCAAAACTGTCTTCCTGTACATGACTTGGGTGATATGCCGGTGAGTTTGTGTGGTGTGAGGAGAAATTCCCTCTCCCTCTCCCTCTCCCGCTCCCTCTCCCGCTCCTGCTCCCGCTCCCAGGTCTCCTTTGCTGAGAAAAGGCTGATCTGACACAAAAGCACTGGTTCATTGTTGTGTCAGTAGCTGCTAGTATACTGAATTCAATACTGAAAGTTATTGGTTTAGCTTTTATCTGAAATTTCCGCTAATTTTTTTTTTAGGGGTTTATAGGTTTAGCTTTATAAAAGATAACTTTTCAGTTAGCGGATTAACGGTTACTAAAGCTAACTTTTTGGTTAGCTGTGCCCACCACTGTCCTAGTGAGTACACCTTGACCTTGTTTGTGCTCCATCGTGGTAAAAATTTGAAGCAAAATTAATTTAATTTAATTTAATTAGCTTATAATGCGCCAAATCACACCAAAAGCCGTCTCAAGGTGCCTTACATAAAACAAGTCAACATAAAATTGAATAAATAATTAAAATGAATAAAAAATTCAAATACGTGAATAAAAACAGAAGTAAAAGAATAAAACAAATAAAAATAAAAACTATCCATAAGAAAGAGAATAAAAATAGATTTTGAGTCTTGACTTAAAAATGTCCACAGACTCAGACTGCCTCACGGTCACAGGAAGACTGTTCCACAGGGTGGGTGCACGATACGAAAAGGCTCTTTGACCCACCAGATCACTCAGATAAGATGGCGCCAGTCCATGAACAACCTTATAGGTCAATAACAAAACCTTAAAATCTGCTCTAACAGAGACAGGGAGCCAGTGCAAAGATGCCAAAATGGGTGTGATATGTTCAGACCTTCTGCTATGTGTCAGAAGTCTGGCAGCAGCATTCTGAACCAGCTGAAGACCCCTAATGCTGGACTGTGGTAACCCTGAAAATAGAACATTACAATAATCTAGTCTAGAAGAAACAAAAGCATGAATCAGGGTCTCAGCATCAGCCATAGACAGGATGGGGCGGATCCTCGCTATATTTCTCAGATGGAAAAAAGCAGTCCTAGTAACATCCCTGATGTGGAGGTCAAAAGACAACGTGGGATCAAAAATTACCCCAAGGTTCCTCATTTTGTCCGTATGATGTATGACACAGGAACCCAGGCTGAGCGCCAGCTGGTCAAACTGATGCCGATGTCTCGCTGGACCAAGAACCATCATTTCAGTCTTATCAAAGTTTAAAAGTAGGAAGTTACTAGACATCCAACTTCTCACTGATAGAAGACAGTCCTCCAGGGATTTTATGGGTGTGAGATTTCCCGCAGTTATCGGCATGTACAACTGAGTATCATCAGCATAAAGCAAAAGCAGCATTTGTTGCGGTTTTGGCTGAGAATGCAGCGGGGCACAGCTTTACTTTCCACTTTGAGTGGGTTGCCAGGTCTGCATTTTATAAGCGAGCCTTAAATGCTTAGTGGAGTAAGCCATTTCATCCCATTTTTACACTTTTTCTGGGCTATGGAGATTGTAACAGAATGGTACCCTGTGACATAGGGTGTAAGGGAGGTGTTGTGTCAGGTTTGGGCCCCCTTCAGTTTGCATATAGGTGGGGGTAAGCAAGGAGGATGCTGTCTGCAGACTTGAGTTGTGCTTTTAACACAATTCAGCCATACGTCCTGGTCCAGAAGTTAATTAACATGCAAGTTAATCTCTTTCCCCCTGCACCAGAACAAAGGCCTGGCCAGAGAGCCAGAAACACCCACCACCAAGAACTCAGGGACAGACAAGAGAGATAGAGACAGATAGACCCAAGCAGAAAAACCCAGCAAGAGAATAAACACACATGGTCATTACTGTGAGTTTCTTGTCTGACTTAGTGCTTAGCTCAGATAAGATAATTATAGTGGGCGATTTTAACATCCACACAGATGCTGAGAATGACAGCCTCAACACTGCATTTAATCTATTATTAGACTCTATCGGCTTTGCTCAAAAAGTAAATGAGTCCACCCACCACTTTAATCATATTTTAGATCTTGTTCTGACTTATGGTATGGAAATAGAAGACTTAACAGTATTCCCTGAAAACTCCCTTCTGTCTGATCATTTTTTAATAACATTTACATTTACCCTGATGGACTACCCTGCAGTGGGGAATAAGTTTCATTACACTAGAAGTCTTTCAGAAAGCGCTGTAACTAGGTTTAAGGATATGATTCCTTCTTTATGTTCTCTAATGTCATATACCAACACAGAGCAGAGTAGCTACCTAAACTCTGTAAGGGAGTATCTCGTCAATAGTTTTACATCCTCATTGAAGACAACTTTGGATGCTGTAACTCCTCTGAAAAAGAGAGCTTTAAATCAGAAGTGTCTGACTCCGTGGTATAACTCACAAACTCGTAGCTTAAAGCAGATAACCCGTAAGTTGGAGAGGAAATGGCGTCTCACTAATTTAGAAGATCTTCACTTAGCCTGGAAAAAGAGTTTGTTGCTCTATAAAAAAGCCCTCCGTAAAGCTAGGACATCTTTCTACTCATCACTAATTGAAGAAAATAAGAACAACCCCAGGTTTCTTTTCAGCACTGTAGCCAGGCTGACAAAGAGTCAGAGCTCTATTGAGCTGAGTATTCCATTAACTTTAACTAGTAATGACTTCATGACTTTCTTTGCTAACAAAATTTTGACTATTAGAGAAAAAATTACTCATAACCATCCCAAAGATGTATCGTTATCTTTGGCTGCTTTCAGTGATGCCGGTATTTGGTTAGACTCTTTCTCTCCGATTGTTCTGTCTGAGTTATTTTCATTAGTTACTTCATCCAAACCATCAACATGTTTATTAGACCCCATTCCTGCCAGGCTGCTCAAGGAAGTCCTACCATTATTTAATGCTTCAATCTTAAATATGATCAATCTATCTTGTTAGTTGGTTATGTACCACAGGCCTTTAAGGTGGCAGTAATTAAACCATTACTTAAAAAGCCATCACTTGACCCAGCTATCTTAGCTAATTATAGGCCAATCTCCAACCTTCCTTTTCTCTCAAAGATTCTTGAGAGGGTAGTTGTAAAACAGCTAACTGATCACCTGCAGAGGAATGGTCTATTTGAAGAGTTTCAGTCAGGTTTTAGAATTCATCATAGTACAGAAACAGCATTAGTGAAGGTTACAAATAATCTTCTTATGGCTTCAGACAGTGGACTTATCTCTGTGCTTGTTCTGTTGGACCTCAGTGCTGCTTTTGATACTGTTGACCATAAAATTTTATTACAGAGATTAGAGCATGTCATAGGTATTAAAGGCACTGCGCTGCGGTGGTTTGAATCATATTTGTCTAATAGATTACAATTTGTTCATGTAAATGGGGAATCTTCTTCACAGACTAAAGTTAATTATGGAGTTCCACAAGGTTCTGTGCTAGGACCAATTTTATTCACTTTATACATGCTTCCCTTAGGCAGCATTATTAGACGGTATTGCTTAAATTTTCATTGTTACGCAGATGATACCCAGCTTTATCTATCCATGAAGCCAGAGGATACACACCAATTAGCTAAATTGCAGGATTGTCTTACAGACATAAAGACATGGATGACCTCTAATTTCCTGCTTTTAAACTCAGATAAAACTGAAGTTATTGTACTTGGCCCCACAAATCTTAGAAGCATGGTGTCTAACCAGATCGTTACTCTGGATGGCATTTCCCTGATCTCTAGTAATACTGTGAGAAATCTTGGAGTCATTTTTGATCAGGATATGTCATTCAAAGCGCATATTAAACAAATATGTAGGACTGCCTTTTTGCATTTACGCAATATCTCTAAAATCAGAAAGGTCTTGTCTCAGAGTGATGCTGAAAAACTAATTCATGCAGTTATTTCCTCTAGGCTGGACTATTGTAATTCATTATTATCAGGTTGTCCTAAAAGTTCCCTAAAAAGCCTTCAGTTGGTTCAGAATGCTGCAGCTAGAGTACTGACGGGGACTAGAAGGAGAGAGCATATCTCACCCGTGTTGGCCTCTCTTCATTGGCTTCCTGTTAATTCTAGAATAGAATTTAAAATTCTTCTTCTTACTTATAAGGTTTTGAATAATCAGGTCCCATCTTATCTTAGGGACCTCGTAGTACCATATTACCCATTAGAGCGCTTCGCTCTCAGACTGCGGGCTTACTTGTAGTTCCTAGGGTTTGTAAGAGTAGAATGGGAGGCAGAGCCTTCAGCTTTCAGGCTCCTCTCCTGTGGAACCAGCTCCCAATTCAGATCAGGGAGACAGATACCCTCTCTACTTTTAAGATTAGGCTTAAAACTTTCCTTTTCGCTAAGGCTTATAGTTAGGGCTGGATCGGGTGACCCTGGACCATCCCTTGGTTATGTTGCTTTAGACGTAGACTGTGGGGGGGTTCCCATGATGCACTGTTTCTTTCTCTTTTTGCTCCGTATGCATCACTCTGCATTTAATCATTAGTGATCGATCTCTGCCCCCCTTCTCGGCATGTCTTTTTCCTGGTTCTTTCCCTCAGCCCCAACCAGTCTCAGCAGAAGACTGCTCCTCCCTGAGCCTGGTTCTGCTGGAGGTTTCTTCCTGTTAAAAGGGAGTTTTTTCCTTCCCACTGTGGCCAAGTGCTTGCTCATAGGGGGTCGTTTTGACCGTTGGGGTTTTTCATAATTATTGTATGGCCTTGCCTTACAATATGGAGCGCCTTGGGGCAACTGTTTGTTGTGATTTGGCGCTATATAAGAAAAAAGTTGATTGATTGATTGATTGACATAAAACCAATGAATCGATGAAAATAATAAAACAGACCAGAAAAAAAAACAAAAACATGATGGTCCTGCAACACAGAGCCTCTGTCCAAACTCAACCACAGCATCTACATTTTGTCTACGTAGTCAAAGAAAATGGATGGGGTTGGGATGTTGATGACTTCATGACTTGCTCTGGATTGCAGCTTTGCTTGTTGTCTCTGTGCTACTGACCTTTCAAACTGTTGGCTGGAATCAGACCACTCCAGAGATGACTGACCTTGACTTTGTGGAAAATGCTGTGATCTTTGTGACTCCATCTGAAAAGCTGAGAGAGGAATCAGAGTGTCTGGTTTTGTGATGGTCCTCGGTCGACGGTAAGATCCAGGCTTCTAGCGACTTCCTGAACTCGGCCGTCGGACTTGTATCTGTATACAGTGAAAGTGTTGAATGTAGGGCTGAAACGATTACTTGAATAACTCGAATAATTCGATTACAAAAAATGATCGAGGCAAATTCTGTGCCTCAAAGCTTCCTTTAAACATTGTAGTACATATGCCAGGCCTGTGTGTGGCGCTGTAATGTCCCCAGAAAAACAGCAGAAGAAGACTAGAGCATGCGCTCAGGCCGTGTAACAAATAATAATTTAGTCCTTAAAGCTACCGCTTTCCAATGTGACAGAGTAAAATGAAGCCTTTTAAGAGAAAGAGGCTCCACACTGATCATCTGAAACAGTCTGACTTCACATTTAAAGTGAAGCAGTGTGTTTGTCTGTTATTAAAAAACACACAGTCTGCTCCACGTGGTGACTATTGACCCGACGGCCGGGTTCCCACAGTCAAAGCCGGCTGCTGTTCAGACTCGCACTAAGTGTTTCGCTTTTTCTGGGCAACACACAACACTTCACAAACACGGTAACTTAAAAAAAACAGTAACTGTGAGGCTGCGTGTTCAACCACCTGCTGAAATGCAACAGGGATAAAATAAATAAATCACGTAGGGATCCAGTCCACCAACCTTAAACAAAAACAACTCAAAATGGTTACATTTCACAAATTGGAGAAAACAAAAAAACAGAACAGAAAGCCACATCCCATTTCAGAAAACTCTCAAGACTTTGGCACAGGGACATTGTGCCATTGCTTAGGGAGAACCCTGAACTATTGATGTTGTTTAAAAACACAAAAGTACTTTTTATCCGATTACTCGATTACTCGCCAGAATAATCAATAGAATACTCGATTACAAAAATAATCCAAAGCTGCAGCCCTAGTTGAATGTATTTTGAGGAGCAACATAACGAGCAGTTTTCCATCTGACGCAGATGTTCACAGCACTTCATACTAGCAAACCAGAAGATGGTGGTGACTTCATTCAGGAAAATAAATCCACGTTATATGAAAGCTCATATTTGCTTTATGTCAAACATCAAGTGAGGCCGAAGGGTGATGATAAAAAATAAATAAATCCAACTGGGCCATCCGAGTCATCTGCCACAAGGACCCGGCCGCGGCATCATCACTTCCGGTTTGCTTCTGCATCAGATCACAGCAACGTCACTTCTGGTTTGTTTTCACGTTGGATCAGTGTCCGACGTGTCTCATCCACCTTAAGGACCTCGAGAATAGAAGGTCAAATGATGTGATCTCAAATTGTGTTGGGGAACAATTGATTTCGTCGTGGTTAAAAAAAAGATTCGGTCGTGGAACATCACTTGTGGTTTGCTTCTGCATCAGATCAGTCGCTGGCATTGCTAAGCACATTGCTAAAACCAGACAGAGTACCCGGATATGTGAATGAGTCAATAGACCGAAAACGCATCTCGGATTTCAAAGTAAGTAGTGTATAGTGCCCAAAGTATTCAAATTAAAACAAAAACAAACTAGGACTGCAAGCAGACATATACGGACCCTCATGTCCATGCCACAGCCTCCCCAAGCCAGCGCATCCCATTGTGACCAGATATGGACAGGTTTGTACAGGGGCAGACACTCATCACACAGTTCAAGTTTCAAGCAAATCAGACAATGCATGAAAGAGTTATGACAAGTTGATGGTTCATCCACTAGGGGGCACTCAGAGCAGCAACAGAGGGAGCAGGTGTGGTCAGGGACCAACCCTCATCACACATGTGAAGTTTCAAGTCAATCAGACAAAGTATGAAGGCGTTATCATGACTTGATGTTCCATGGCGAAGGGTAAAAATGGCGGAGCGATAGCAGCCACACACTTCAACGTAGAAAAAAAGCTTTTGATAACTTTTGATCAGTATAGTGTCCGGATGATCTGAAAGAAGTTTGAAGTGCATTGGACAAAATCCCTAGGAGGAGTTTGTTCAAATACAATGTGTGGAACTCTCGCCAAAATTACATGAAATTTCAAAATGGCTGACTTCCTGTGTGGAGTAGACCAATGGTGCAAGAGACTTTTTTGTATGTCTATGCAAGTCACACATGTGTAACAATTTTCATCTCCCTACTCCAAAAAACCCCTATGGGGAGGGGTTTTTGAAAGTTACAAGGGGGCGCTATTGAGGCATTTTGCCCCGCCCATGGGCGATGCCCCTATGACCTGTAAGAGGTTGTCATGCTTGACCTGTGTATCAATTTTCAGGATGATATGACAAAATTAAAGCCATCAAAAGGAAGAACGTAATTTCATGGCGAAGGGTTGATTTTCACACAGACGCCATTACTCATAGCTCTGAAACACTCACCAAAGTTTGACAAACCCTAGCAGCCGCGCCTTTTCACCTACAGAAATTCTTTTGATAACTTTTGATTAGCATAGGGTCCTGATGATGTGTACTAAATTTGATGACGATTGGATGAAATCTCTAGGATGAGTTTGTTCAAATGTAAGTACTGGAAATGGCCAAAATTGGCAAAAATTATCTCAAAATCGAATCTTCAAATCAAAATGGCTGACTTCCTGTCGACATTTCACCATGACGTTAAGAGACTTTTTTGTGCATCCTAGCATGGTAGATATGTGTACCGAATTCCCTGAGGCTACGACGAAAAATCCCCAGTGGGGAGGGTGTTTGAAAATTTGTAGGGGGCGCTAGTTCACCATTTCACTGCGAGCATGTATGCAACCCCCAAAATATCGAATTTTGGATCTGGCCAAACAACTTTGCAAAGTTTGGTGAGTTTTTGAGCATGGGAAAGGGCCGAAATTGGGACTTGAAAAGTGTAAAGAATAGTAAGTTATAAATAAATAAATAATAATAATTCACAGCACAATGACAATAGGGTCCTCGCAGGACTTTGTCCTATTCGGGCCCTATTTAAGGTGGCATATAATACCAAGTGGTGCTGTGACATGTTTTGTTTTTATGTGCTGTTATAACTTTATTGTATGTGTGTTTTGTATGATTAAAATGGTGGGGGGGTCAAGGGGGCCCTGGTTGGGGCTGAAGGGTTTTAGCCATGCTACTGCTTCCCAGAACCATTTTACTGAAAAACGTTTGAAGGACCTAAATGACATGGTGAGATGGTGAAGAGCTTTGCTCATTAATGTTGGCGACTGTCATGGCCCTCCTTTGTCATGCAGGGGCGGTTTCTCCTGCAGGCAGAGGTGGGGCCATGTCTAATTGAAGTCACTTGAGGCTCATATTTAAAGAAGGGCTTCAGCCACATTCATTCTCAGCCACATCAAAAAACGAAACACAAAATTCAGGCTTTGTATGTTAAAATTTTGCCCTTTAAACTCACAGTAAAAAGTAGTATCTACGTCATAAATTAAAAGAAATAAAAATCGAAAAGCCAAAATGATGGTGTGAATAACTGCCCCCTTTAGTAAAGCACATGTAAACGCAGTGACCTCATTCTCACTGGCCGATTTGATGATGTCATTTACGAAAGCAGAGATCAGCTTGGTGATTTTGTTGCACATTAATGTGGATGTTTTAAAGGTTCTTGTACTTTCACTGCTGCTTACGTGGACTTTAATCGGCTCCTGTTTTCTGCTGGCTGGTTTCATTTGTCAGGTGCTGTGTCTTGGTGGACACTGCAAGTGGGCAGCACATGGGTTTAAAAGCCTTTCCATTGTTGTTTTGAAGTGTGCATGCCACAGGAGACGGCAGACGCTGAGTCATCATTTGAAACAGTATGAATATAAAGGAGACAAGATGTGTCACCAGCCTCTCTTTTGTCCTCCCACTGCAGAGGCCACTTTAGAGTCTGAAGATGGCCAAGGCCACAGCTTCCTATGACCAGCTGGCTCATCAGGTGGAGGCACTCCGCAAGGAGAACTCTCATCTGAGGAGGGAGCTGGAGGACAACTCCCATCACCTGTCCAAGCTGGAGACAGAGACGACTGGCATGAAGGTGAGTCTGTAGACATAAAGGCTGGAATAGTCAGCAGATACTGAGGATGTGAGAAGCTTTCAGTTTGAGATCCTGCCATCAGGTCTCGTGGAGAAAGTCAACCCAAACACCACAACAAAAATACAAAGGGAACCAGGAGAAAATGATCTGTCACAGTAAGGTGAGGTAGGTCATGAATTATACAAGACATATTATAGAAGACAGGCAAGGAAGCTTGTTTCACACCAAATGAATGGACAAGGAAAAAAGAAGGATGTAAAAACCGACTGCTGTCAAGACACTGTGAGACAGGCGCGTCATTATGAACACGATGTAGATGTGTGAAAACAGAAATGCTGAAAATGAACCACACACCACATCGGAGCACCACATACAGACAGAAGTCACACAGAGGTAACGTGAGTGGAAAGACGGCAAACTAAAACAGCACTCAGGCAAGTACATGTGGAATGAATGGAGCGCTGAAAAAGGAACATAAATCTTATTTGTCTTGAAGTGTATATGAAAAAGCTACAAGAAAACATTGGTTTAATAAAATTAAATGAAAGAAAAACACAGGATAGATAATCGCACCAGTAATGTAATGGTGCCGTATTCCTGAGTGCGCTGCTGTAGGACGTGATTATGGTGCAAGTTCCTGTTAGACACCGGAAGTAGCAGTGAGCCATTGTTTACTCGTACTTTTCATTTCCCGTACCGGTTTGTTTTCTTTTCTAAACGACGATCAGCTGCTGTAGCATTTAAAAATGTCCTGGCGCAGATCAGGAGCATGGTGCGTTGACTGCAGTTGTACAACCAGACAAAGTCTGCAGCTACAACAGCAATGTTTTTAACATGCAGTGGGACTAAAAGAGTTTCCTCCACTGACCGAGGGAAGAGGAACCCCAAAGGATGTGGCTGAAAAGACCACTTAAAACGTTATACGTCTGCTCTCTTCACTTTGTTGACAAAAACCCCACAGAAGAACGTCTTACTTTGTGATTTGGATGTGACAGAACCACCAGAGAAGATAGAGGATTGACAGCGGTGCCACCAGAATAACAGGTATGATTTCATGTGTCTGGAGGAAAAAATCACTCTTGTATTAATCACTAGCAACAGCAAGATTTACCCTTTTCTGAACAGTTAAAATGTAACGTGCGTTTGGGCTGCTGGTCAGAATGAACCTAATAATGCCATCATTTCAGAACGGACACAAAATGTTCCACACTGCAGTATTTTAATCTGAATTTAATATTGTAGCTGTTATTATGTTATGTTAATGACTTTGATAAAACTAAGACAGAACTTTGTCATGGCTGATTTGGCACACGGATTTGAAATATCACAAGGTCAGCTCAGCAGCACAGTGGGCATGTGGGCAGATGTTATGTGTGAACACATGAAGGATCTCATTCTGTGGTTGCCTCATGAAACAATCAAAGCAACATTGCCATATATACAGGAAATGCTGTTGGCGCACAAGACAGGAGGGTCGTGTCATGCCCAGTCCAGGCTCAGGGGCTAGATTTTCGTTCATTGCCTTGTTTCCTCTTTGAGTCTCTGGTTTTACCTTTCATTAGTTTATACTTTACCATGTTAGTCTGTTTGATTCTGTTTATTGCTTTGTTTACTATTTAGTCACTCGTTTCTTTCGTTACCTTATTTTGTTTGCAGTCATTCAGTTATTCATTGCTTTTCTTTATGTTACACTTTCATCACGGATTCTTTCTTTGGTTTTCTTTTATTCTGTAGTTATTTGTTGTTCACTCCTGGTCCTATAAGTCTAGTTCTGGTTATCACATTTCTTGTATTATGCTTTAGTCACAGGTTTTGGTTATTATTCACCTTCAGTGTTTCTTGTCATATCATGTTCCATTTGTTATATATTCCATTTTCTGTTTTCAGTTATCTTTTATTTATTGCATCATTCTGTAGTCACTGTGTTTGTTTATTCTTGGTTTATCATCTATTTTGTGTTGTATTTTGTGGTTACTGGTTTTGTTTCATGTCAGTTATTTTCTGCTCAGTTTATAATCTGTATCTGCCCCTGTTCTAGTTTCTATTATAATCATAGATCTTCATGTTTCCTGCTATTTGGATTAGTCACGTTATTTCCTAGTTTGGTTTCCCCTTTTGTTTTGCTCACGCATTATTGCTTGTCTGGAACAAGTTACGTTATACACTGTTAGTTTTTTGCCACTTACTTTACTTGCTTTGCACCATTGGTTTTTCAGCCACTTAGTTATCTTGCCCTAGTTCACTTTGCTTTTGCCTCACTGCTCTCTCTTGCACTTACTTTTGTCTTTCCCAGTCACATCCCCTTCCAACACCTTCTGCACACCTGCTTCTCATTTCTCCTCTAATTACACCACCAGTTATTTAAGCCCTCACAGTCTCACTACTCACTGCCAGATTGTTGATTTCATGTCACTCTCCAGCCATAGTTTCAAGTACTCCTTTGCCTTGTTTTTTGCCTGCCGGATTTTTGACCTTGCTTTGTCCTCGACCTTGAGTTTGCCTTTATCTCTGATTGCCTCCTCGCTGTGTATTTTGACCTGTGCCTGTCTGTTGAACCACGCCTCAGCCTTTCGCCTGTCTGTTACCGTTGCCTCACTGCTGGATCACCTGTGTACCGACTCCCTGCTTGCTTTGATGATTAAACCTTGTACTTTCTCCATCCCTGGTGAGAACTTGCATTTGTGTCCACATGTTATGAGCCACGCCGCCACCATGCCTGACAGGTCGCCAGCACAAATATCACACCCATCTCTGGATGGAGTTGCACCTTAAACAGAGAGAAAAAACAATCAGGCATCAGAAAAACAAGAAATACAGTATAATTTGTCAGCATTAAACAACAAGAAAAACAGGAGAAATACTAAGGTAATCGCCGGCCACTAGCCCTAAACTTTACTAAAAGACCCAGAATTTAGGTAAAGTTGAGGTCACGGCACGCTCCGTTTACTAATAAAATGAATTAAAAGAGTAAAAAGCATAAAATGAAACTATGCCAGTATCCTAGCCATATGAAAGGGAAAATAAGTGCGTCTTCAGTCTGGACTTGAAAGTCTCCACAGAATCTGAGGGACACAAAGTCCCTCAGATTCTCAGTCTCCTGCACCCTGAGAACACAAAGCCCGGGGCTGTACATAAGGTTTACTTAGGTCAGCTAGGTAGGGGGGTGCCAGTCCATGAACAGTTTTATAGATTAGTAGCAAAACCTTAAAATCTGATCTCACTGGGACAGGAAGCCAGTGAAGAGACACCAAAATGGGTGTAATGTGGCTGAACTTTCTGCTTCTGGGCGCAATTTGGTGGGGGATAGGGGGAACATGTCCCCACCCCACCTTTTCAACCAGGGGGGACAGAATATGGTATGTCCCCCCCCACCTTCTGACATATATGTGTGTACTTGAAACATGCTATGCCAGTCTTATGTGCAAACCATGTCAGACTAGTATCTTTGTTTCTGCAAGTTTGTATTTTTAGCAGCATTGACTTGTTTCCAACACCTGGTTCTTGTTTGTCACATTCAGAATTTTCTGGGACTGCATTTGCCCAGATTTGAAACCAAAAATAGTTGTCTCTAGGGACTAGTGTGTACACATAAGTATCAATGGACCATATGCTAATTGACTAAATTCTGAAAGTTAGAAAAGGAAATCAGAAAAGCTATCTGGGACCTCAGAAAGCCCATCTGCAGTTATTACTTGATCTCCAAAATCAGTCTATGCAAGCGACATTATGTTCAGTATGAGTGTTGTCATTAGTGCCACTTCGAAAATTAAATTCACAATAAGTCATTTATCCTAAACTTATGATTTGTTGTTTTTTCAAACTTATGCAAAAACAAATCTTGAGAAAAAAAAAATACAGTATGCGATAGTTAATAATTATTAAGAGCCTGTTCTTTCATATTTCTGAATACATTTTTACCACATTGCAGTTGTTTTTTTAATGAAAACTCAACCTATCATTCTTTTTGAGTTCTACACATGTGGTGATACCTTATTTACACCAGGATGTTAATAAAATCAATGCTGGCTATTCTCAGAATACAGTACTTATATCCACAGTTTCAAATTGCATAAGTCAAATGGTGTCCACTTTATGGTCTTCTCAAAACATTAAAATTACTGTTCTGGATGCTCAGAATGCATCTGAGGTTATCTAGAAACCGTTGGCTGCTGAGGGGCCTAAAGTGGCCCCCAGATCCCCAGCCTATGGGCTTCGGCTCTGCGGGCCTCGCACTTTGTCCCCCCAATTTGTAGTTCTAAATTGTGCCCTTGCTTTGTGTCAAAAGTCTGGCTGCAGCATTTTGAACCAATTGGAGACCCCTAATGCTGGACTGTGGTACACCAGAAAATAGAGCATTGCAGTAGTCCAATCTAGAAGAGATAAACGCATGGATCAGGGTCTCAGCATCAGCCATAGACAGGATGGGATGAGTCTTTGCTATATTTCTCAGGTGGAAGAAAGCAGTCCTCGTAATATTTCTAATGTGGAGGTCAAAGGACAACGTAGGAGCAAAAATGACCCCAAGGTTCCTCACTTTGTCAGTGTGATGTATGACACACGAGCTGAAGCTAAGTGTTAACTGGTCAAATTGATGCCGATGTTTCACTGGACTAAGAACCATCATTTCAGTCTGATCAGAGTTTAAAAGTAGGAAGTTTCTAGACATCCAACTTCTCACTGATGCAAGGCAATCTTCTGAGGATTTTATGTGAACGAGATTACCAGCAGTTATCGGCATGTATAACTGAGTATCATCAATCAATCAATCAATCAATCAATATTTCTTATATAGCGCCAAATCACAACAAACAGTTGCCCCAAGGCGCTCCATATTGTAAGGCAAGGCCATACAATAATTATAAAAAACCCCAACGGTCAAAACGACCCCCTATGAGCAAGCACTTGGCAACAGTGGGAAGGAAAAACTCCCTTTTAACAGGAAGAAACCTCCAGCAGAACCAGGCTCAGGGAGGGGCAGTCTTCTGCTGAGACTGGTTGGGGCTGAGGGAAAAAAACCAGGAAAAAGACATGCCGTGAAGGGGGGCAGAGATCGATCACTAATGATTAAATGCAGAGTGATGCATACGGAGCAAAAAGAGAAAGAAACAGTGCATCATGGGAACCCCCCCACAATCTACGTCTAAAGCAGCATAACCAAGGGATGGTCCAGGGTCACCCGATACAGCCCTAACTATAAGCCTTAGCGAAAAGGAAAGTTTTAAGCCTAATCTTAAAAGTAGAGAGGGTATCTGTCTCCCTGATCTGAATTGGGAGCTGGTTCCACAGGAGAGGAGCCTGAAAGCTGAAGGCTCTGCCTCCCATTCTACTCTTACAAACCCTAGGAACTACAAGTAAGCCCGCAGTCTGAGAGCGAAGCGCTCTAATGGGGTAATATGGTACTATGAGGTCCCTAAGATAAGATGGGACCTGATTATTCAAACCTTATAAGTAAGAAGAAGAATTTTAAATTCTATTCTAGAATTAACAGGAAGCCAATGAAGAGAGGCCAACACGGGTGAGATATGCTCTCTCCTGCTAGTCCCCGTCAGTACTCTAGCTGCAGCATTCTGAACCAACTGAAGGCTTTTTAGGGAACTTTTAGGACAACCTGATAATAATGAATTACAATAGTCCAGCCTAGAGGAAATAAATGCATGAATTAGTTTTTTCAGCATCACTCTGAGACAAGACCTTTCTGATTTTAGAGATATTGCGTAAATGCAAAAAGGCAGTCCTACATATTTGTTTAATATGCGCTTTGAATGACATATCCTGATCAAAAATGACTCCAAGATTTCTCACAGTATTACTAGAGATCAGGGAAATGCCATCCAGAGTAACGATCTGGTTAGACACCATGCTTCTAAGATTTGTGGGGCCAAGTACAATAACTTCAGTTTTATCTGAGTTTAAAAGCAGGAAATTAGAGGTCATCCATGTCTTTATGTCTGTAAGACAATCCTGCAGTTTAGCTAATTGGTGTGTATCCTCTGGCTTCATGGATAGATAAAGCTGGGTATCATCTGCGTAACAATGAAAATTTAAGCAATACCGTCTAATAATACTGCCTAAGGGAAGCATGTATAAAGTGAATAAAATTGGTCCTAGCACAGAACCTTGTGGAACTCCATAATTAACTTTAGTCCGTGAAGAAGATTCCCCATTTACATGAACAAACTGTAATCTATTAGACAAATATGATTCAAACCACCGCAGCGCAGGTGCCTTTAATACCTATGACATGCTCTAATCTCTGTAATAAAATTTTATGGTCAACAGTATCAAAAGCAGCACTGAGGTCCAACAGAACAAGCACAGAGATAAGTCCACTGTCCGAAGCCATAAGAAGATCATTTGTAACCTTCACTAATGCTGTTTCTGTACTATGATGAATTCTAAAACCTGACTGAAACTCTTCAAATAGACCATTCCTCTGCAGGTGATCAGTTAGCTGTTTTACAACTACCCTCTCAAGAATCTAGATCAATGTAACTGCGCAGATTAAACAGCTAACAGATACAGAAAAACACCGCTGTGCTCCGGAACAGGAAGTGATACAATACCGCAGTGAGAGCCAACCACCAGTAGAGGCAAGCAAGCATCTAAAATTAGTGCTTGTCTAAAATTAGTTTGGTTAAAATTTTAACCATAAGATAAAACTGTATGTCTCTGGATGACTTGGGTGATACTGCCAGCGTATCAATATGGGGTCAAAATAAATGAGTTTTTTCTTTTCTGTGACCAGTTCTCCTTTGCTTGCAGAGGATAGAGCGGTTTCTTCTGGAATCAGCTCTTCTCTGTTGGCGGAGGATAGAACTGCACATCTACTAAAAAACAGTTAACAGGTAGGTACTCAACTGATATCAGACTTCAGAAATGTTTGTAACTGTAACGCCTGTAAAAATATGTTAGCGGTCTAAAATTAATCGGACCAAAATTTATCGGAAGATAATTAGTCTGCTGATGGTTTTCAAAGTTATCTGAAAAGCTAATCCGATAATGAAAACATTAGCTTTGATAATTAGCGGTTAGCGGATGAGCAGAACTGTGCCCACCACTGGTGCTGTCACAGCGCAGCATCATCTTCTGCAACAAAGAGTCATCTGCAAACAGACAATATAAATAAATTAAATTAGGTTAACATGTTTTTTGTATGGCTCATCAATTCCACTTACTGCAGACAGACTGTTGTAAATCTAAGACACAGAGTAAAACGGGCTAAACATTTAGCTGTTACAATTATTCTAATTATTAATATGTACAACACCTGGCAATAATTATGGAATCACCAGCCTCAGAGGATGTTCATTCAGTTGTTTAATTTTGTAGAAAAAAAGCAGATCACAGACATGACACAAAACTAAAGTCATTTCAAATGGCAACTTTCTGGCTTTAAGAAACACTATAAGAAATCAGGAAAAAAAAGATTGTGGCAGTCAGTAACGGTTACTTTTTTAGACCAAGCAGAGTGAAAAAAATATGGAATCACTCAATTCTGAGGAAAAAATGATGGAATCACCCTGTAAATTTTCATCCCCCAAATTAACACCTGCATCAAATCAGATCTGCTCGTTAGTCTGCATCTAAAAAGGAGTGATCACACCTTGGAGAGCTGTTGCACCAAGTGGACTGACATGAATCATGGCTCCTGTTGTGTGGGCCGCTGAAGAGGAGGTACTGCTGGCCCACCACCACCAGAGGGCGCCCCGCCTGGAGTGCGGGCTCCAGGCACCAGAGGGCGCTGCCGCCTCACAGGAGCAGCCCAGGTGACAGCCGTCACCCATCACCTGAAACAGCTGACATCCATCAGCTGAGGGGTATATCAGCTGGACGGCATCTCCATCTCATTGCCGAGATATCGTTCTACCAGGAAGGTAACGCACTCAGCCAGTCATCTCATTTCTGAGGAATAACCTTTTTGCTTGTGCTTAAGACAGCTGAAGACTGAACTAGATTCATATCGGATAAGTACCCTTCACTGCAGTATTGTTTGTGACTAGAGGTGGAGGTGGTGTTTCCACCCTACGTGTTGCTGGGTGCAGCCGCACCCACATCTGACTGTTTCTGTTCCTCGCCAGCAGTACCGGATCCGACGAGCGGAGGCAGTGGCCACCTGGGAGTTCGGGACTTGGCGGCTCCAGTATTCCCGGGGTTCGGTGGCAGAGGAAATCGGGTGGTTCCGGTTCGACTCGGACGGACGTCTCCTATCGTCGAGCCTGCCCACACGACACCAGTGGAATTGGTTTATTTTTACAGTTGTGATCTGTTGTGTTTGTTGTGCGAATTCACAACAGTAAAACCTTGTTATTTGACTTCTTCATTGTCCGTTCATTTGCGCCCCCTGTTGTGGGTCCGTGTTCCTCACTTTCCCCAACAGCTCCAACACGAGAGATGTCAATTGAAACAAAGGAGAGGATTATCAAACTCTTAAAAGAGAGTAAATCATCACGCAATCAACTTCAACTTTCAATCAATCAACTTTTTTCTTATATAGCGCCAAATCACAACAAACAGTTGCCCCAAGGCGCTCCATATTGTAAGGCAAGGCCATACAATAATTATGAAAAACCCCAACGGTCAAAACGACCCCCTATGAGCAAGCACTTGGCCACAGTGGGAAGGAAAAACTCCCTTTTAACAGGAAGAAACCTCCAGCAGAACCAGGCTCAGGGAGGGGCAGTCTTCTGCTGAGACTGGTTGGGGCTGAGGGAAAAAACCAGGAAAAAGACATGCCGTGAAGGGGGGCAGAGATCGATCACTAATGATTAAATGCAGAGTGATGCATACGGAGCAAAAAGAGAAAGAAACAGTGCATCATGGGAACCCCCCCACAATCTACGTCTAAAGCAGCATAACCAAGGGATGGTCCAGGGTCACCCAATCCAGCCCTAACTATAAGCCTTAGCGAAAAGGAAAGTTTTAAGCCTAATCTTAAAAGTAGAGAGGGTATCTGTCTCCCTGATCTGAATTGGGAGCTGGTTCCACAGGAGAGGAGCCTGAAAGCTGAAGGCTCTGCCTCCCATTCTACTCTTACAAACCCTAGGAACTACAAGTAAGCCCGCAGTCGAAGCGCTCTAATGGGGTAATATGGTACTACGAGGTCCCTAAGATAAGATGGGACCTGATTATTCAAAACCTTATAAGTAAGAAGAAGAATTGTAAATTCTATTCTAGAATGTTGCAAAAGATGTTGGTTGTTCACAGTCAGCTGTGTCTAAACTCTGGACTAAATACAAACAACATGGGAAGGTTGTTAAAGGCAAACATACTGGTAGACCAAGGAAGACATCAAAGCATCAAGACAGAAAACTTAAAGCAATATGTCTCAAAAATCGAAAAATGTACAACAAAACAAATGAGGAACGAATGGGAGGAAACTGGAGTCAACGTCTGTGACCGAACTGTAAGAAACCGCCTAAAGGAAATGGGATTTACATACAGAAAAGCTAAACGAAAGGCATCATTAACACCTAAACAGAAAAAAACAAGGTTACAATGGGCTAAGGAAAAGCAATTGTGGACTGTGGATGACTGGATGAAAGTCATATTCAGTGATGAATCTCGAATCTGCATTGGGCAAGGTGATGATGCTGGAACTTTTGTTTGGTGCCGTTCCAATGAGATTTATAAAGATGACTGCCTGAAGAGAACATGTAAATTTCCACAGTCATTGATGATATGGGGCTGCATGTCAGGTAAAGGCACTGGGGAGATGGCTGTCATTACATCATCAATAAATGCACAAGTTTATGTGATATTTTGGACAATTGAAAGGATGTTTGGGGATGATGAAATCATTTTTCAAGATGATAATGCATCTTGCCATAGAGCAAAAACTGCAAAAACATTCCTTGCAAAAAGACACATAGGGTCAATGTCAATGAGCAGATCTGATTTGATGCAGGTGTTAATTTGGGGGATGAAAATTTACAGGGTGATTCCATAATTTTTTCCTCAGAATTGAGTGATTCCATATTTTTTCCCTCTGCTTGGTCTAAAAAGTAACCGTTACTGACTGCCACAATCTTTTTTTCTTGATTTCTTATAGTGTTTCTTAAAGCCAGAAAGTTGCAATTTGAAATGACTTTAGTTTTGTGTCATGTCTGTGATCTGCTTTTTTTTCTACAAAATTAAACAACTGAATGAACATCCTCTGAGGCCGGTGATTCCATAATTTTTGCCAGGGGTTGTATGTGGCGCAGATATGAATGAGTGAAGCTCTTCAGCATCTCACCATCTCATTTAGGTCCTTCAGACTTTTTCAGTGAATGCTTCTGGGGAGCATTAGCATGGATATAAACATTCACCTTCTGGGGGGGCAAAGGTCGCACATTCAGGCACTCCAACTGTGACGTTTAAGCAACATGCTTAGCAACTCCAGTGACTGATCTCACACAGAAGCAAACCAGAAGTAATGATCCCCCCACGTGACCATATCAGTTGTTTCCCCATTGGTATTTTAGATCACATCATGTGACCTTCAGTTCTATGGGTCCTTAAGGTGGATGAGGCATACACTGATCCATGGCTGCAATCAACTGAAATTTTTTTTGACTGAACATTTTCTGCAAGTGGATGGCCGAACACCGAAGGATTGAAGTCCCCTAGGGGGTCCGGGGGTGTGCCCCATGGGACATTTTGAAAAAATGGTGTAATTTGGTACATTCTGAGAACACTTTGGTTAGTTTTCTTTCTTTAAAACACAGTGGTATTTCACTCTTATACTGGAACAAAATATGGCTCATGTCTTGATTTCATTGAAATTTATTTGCTGTCTTGTATGTCCATCCATCCATCCATTTTCTTCCGCTTTATCTGGAGTCGGGTCGCGGGGGCAGCAGATCAAGCAAAGCCGCCCAGACCTCCCGATCCACACACACCTCCCCCAGCTCCTCTGGGTGAACCCCAAAGTGTTCCCAAGCCAGCCGAGAGACGTGGTCCCTCCGGCGTGTCCTGGGTCTTCCCCGGGGCCTCCTCCTGATGGGACGTGCCCGGAACACCTCTCCAGCGAGGCGTCCAGGGGACATTCGGAAAAGATGCCCGAGCCACCACAGCTGGCTCCTTTTGACATGTAGGAGCAGGGGCTCCTAAGGGATCGCCCAACCACCTTGCGGAGGAAACTCATCTCGGCCACTTGTACTCACGATCTCGTCCTTTCGGTCATGAGCCAAATCTCATGACCATAGGTGAGGGTCGGAACGTAGATTGATCAATAAATCGAGAGCTTTGCCCCCCTACTCAGCTCTGTCTTCACCACGACGGTCCCATACAGTGACTGCATCACTGCAGACGCTGCACCGATCCGTGTGTTGATCTCACGCTCCATCTGTTCCTCGCTCGTGAACAAGACCCCGAGATACTTAAACTCCTCCACTTGAGGCAAGGACACTGAAGAGGGCGAGGCACCTTTTTCCGGTCGAGAACCATGGCCTCAGATTTGGAGGTGCTGATTTTCATCCCGGACCGCCCCAGTGCACGCTGAAGGTCCTGATTTGACAAAGCCAACAGAACCACATCGTCTGCAAACAGTAGAGATGAGATTCTGTGGTTCCCAAACCAGAGCCCCTCTACACCCTGGCTGTGCTTAGAAATTCTGTCTATAAAGTTAATAAATAGAACCGGTGATAAAGGGCAGCCCTGGTGGAGGCCAACGTGCACTGGAAACAGGTTTGACTTACTACCGGCAATGCGAACCAAGCTCCTGCTGCGGTCGTACAGGGACCAGATAGCCCTTAGCAAAGGACCTCAGATCCCGAGCACCCGATGGAGTGTGTAGAGTTGGTCCAGTGTGCCGCGACCAGGACGAAAACACTGTTCCTCCTGAATCCCACGTTCGACTGTCGGTCGAATTCAGTACTCTGGAATAGACCTTAACTGGGAGGCTGAGGAGTGTCATCCCCCTATAGTTGGAACACACCCTCTGGTCCCCCTTCTTAAACAGAGGGACCACCAACCCGGTCTGCCAATCCAGAGGCACTGTCCCTGACCGCCACGCAATGTTGCAGAGGTGTGTCAACCAAGACAGTCCCACAACATCCAGAGACTTAAGGTACTCAGGATGGATTTCATTCACCCCAGGAGTCTTGCCACCAAGGAGCTTTCTAACCACCTGGGTGACTTTGGCCTGGGTGATGGATGAGTCCGCCTCTGAGTCCGCAGTCTCTGCTTCCTCCTCGGAAGATGTGACGATGGGATTGAGGATCCAACTCACCACCAGGTGGTGATCGGTCGACAGCTCAGCCCCTGTCTTCACCTGAGTGTCCGAGACATGTGGCCGAAGGTTAGATGATAAGACTACAAAGTCGATCATCCTCCGGCTCAGGGTGTCCTGGTGCCACATGCACTTATGGACACCCTTGTGCTCGAACATGGTGTTTGTGATGGACAAACTGTGACTAGCACAGAAGTCCAAAAACTGAACACCACTCGGGTTCAGATCGGGGAGGCCGTGCTTCTCGATCACCCCCCTCCAGGTCTCACTGTCACCGCCCACGTGGGCATTGAAATCCCCCAGTAGAACAGTGGAGTCAGGGCACTTTCTAGTACCCCTCCCAGGGACTCCAAAAAGGTCAGGTACTCTGCACTGCTGCTCGGCCCGTAGGCCGAGACAACAGTGAGAGACCTGTCCCCGACCTGAAGGCGTAGGGACGCGACCCTCTCGTTCACTGGAGTGAACTCCAACACATGGCAACTGAGCTGGGGGGCAATAAGCAGTGCTACCCCATCTCTCCCTCCCTCCCTGTGGGCAACGCCAGAAAAGTGGAGGGTCCAGCCCCTCTCCAGGAGTTGGGTACCATGGCCCAAGCTGTGCGTGGAGGTGAGCCCGACTATCTCTAGTCTGTATCTCTCAATCTCCCATACAAGCTCAGGCTCCTTCCCCCCCAGCGAGGTGACATTCCACGTCCCAACAGCCATGCGCTGTGAGCGCGGACCGAGCCGCCGGGCCACCCGCCCTCGACTGCCACCCAATCCTCTCTGCACCGGACCCCAATGGCCCCCTCTGCAGGGGGGAACCCGCAGGAGGGCGGGCCCACGTTGCTCTTTCGGGCCGAACCCGTTCGGGCCCCGTGAGCTAAGGCCCGACCACCAGGCCTTGCTTCAGGGTGGGCCCCGGCTCCGCCATACCGAGCGACGTCTCGGTCCTTGATTTTGTACTGGTCATGGGAGCCTCTAAACTACCCTTAGTCTGACCCATCACCTAGGACCTGTTTGCCTTGGGAGACTCTATCAGGGGCACAAAGCCCCCGACAACATAGTTCCTAGGATCATCCGGGTCCGCAAACTCCCCCACTACGATAAGGTGGTAGTTCGAGGGGGAGATCTTGTATGTATTGTCTGTAATGTGTTTTACAAATGGACTGACTGTCTGCATTAACTGACTATAATTCTGCTTTCATTGTTTAATTATGGAATCACCGGCCTCGGAGGATGTTCATTCAGTTGTTTAATTTTGTAGAAAAAAAGCAGATCACAGACATGACACAAAACTAAAGTCATTTCAAATGGCAACTTTCTGGCTTTAAGAAACACTATAAGAAATCAGGAAAAAAAATTGTGGCAGTCAGTAACGGTTACTTTTTTAGACCAAGCAGAGGGAAAAAAATATGGAATCACTCAATTCTGAGGAAAAAATTATGGAATCATGAAAAACAAAAGAATGCTCCAACACATCACTAGTATTTTGTTGCACCACCTCTGGCTTTTATAACAGCTTGCAGTCTCTGAGGCATGGACTTAATGAGTGACAAACAGTACTCTTCATCAATCTGGCTCCAACTTTCTCTGATTGCTGTTGCCAGATCAGCTTTGCAGGTTGGAGCCTTGTCATGGACCATTTTCTTCAACTTCCACCAAAGATTTTCAATTGGATTAAGATCCGGACTATTTGCAGGCCATGACATTGACCCTATGTGCCTTTTTGCAAGGAATGTTTTCACAGTTTTTGCTCTATGGCAAGATGCATTATCATCTTGAAAAATGATTTCATCATCCCCAAACATCCTTTCAATTGATGGGATAAGAAAAGTGTCCAAAATATCAACGTAAACTTGTGCATTTATTGATGATGTAATGACAGCCATCTCCCCAGTGCCTTTACCTGACATGCAGCCCCATATCGTCAATGACTGTGGAAATTTACATGTTCTCTTCAGGTCATCTTTATAAATCTCATTGGAACGGTACCAAACAAAAGTTCCAGCATCATCACCTTGCCCAATGCAGATTCGAGATTCATCACTGAATATGACTTTCATCCAGTCATCCACAGTCCACGATTGCTTTTCCTTAGCCCATTGTAACCTTGTTTTTTTTCTGTTTAGGTGTTAATGATGGCTTTCGTTTAGCTTTTCTGTATGTAAATCCCATTTCCTTTAGGCAGTTTCTTACAGTTCGGTCACAGACGTTGACTCCAGTTTCCTCCCATTCGTTCCTCATTTGTTTTGTTGTGCATTTTCGATTTTTGAGACATATTGCTTTAAGTTTTCTGTCTTGACGCTTTGATGTCTTCCTTGGTCTACCAGTATGTTTGCCTTTAACAACCTTCCCATGTTGTTTGTATTTGGTCCAGAGTTTAGACACAGCTGACTGTGAACAACCAACATCTTTTGCAACATTGCGTGATGATTTACCCTCTTTTAAGAGTTTGATAATCCTCTCCTTTGTTTCAATTGACATCTCTCGTGTTGGAGCCATGATTCATGTCAGTCCACTTGGTGCAACAGCTCTCCAAGGTGTGATCACTCCTTTTTAGATGCAGACTAACGAGCAGATCTGATTTGATGCAGGTGTTAGTTTTGGGGATGAAAATTTACAGGGTGATTCCATAATTTATTCCTCAGAATTGAGCGAGTCCATATTTTTTTCCCTCTGCTTGGTCTAAAAAAGTAACCGTTACTGACTGCCACAATCTTTTTTCCTGATTTCTTATAGTGTTTCTTAAAGCCAGAAAGTTGCCATTTGAAATGACTTTAGTTTTGTGTCATGTCTGTGATCTGCTTTTTTTTCTACAAAATTAAACAACTGAATGAACATCCTCTGAGGCCGGTGATTCCATCATTATTGCCAGGGGTTGTACATTTATCAAATTCTAAGTGTGTCTTATCAAATAAATCAATTACACCCATTCTGCTTTTAGTAAATAATACACTTGAAGACATGAGAACTAAACGTCTTTTGCCATTTGTAAGTTATTTAAAACTGATGCAATAATTAAAAAAAAAATGAAATCAAGACCATCACCAGATCAATGCCACACATTAATGCCAAATACCAAAACCAGACCAAGTGAATTCTAAATAAAGTGTTGTGAAAGGCCATCACCAGAATGCAATGCTTTCAAATGCCACCAGTTGCAATATAAATAATTGAAATCATAGCCAATGAATATACCTGTACAGTATTTAGCAGAGTGCTTTAATTTTACCTCAAAATATTTTAAAAAATTTTTTTACAAGATATATCTTGTCATTTTTGAATGGTTTATCAATTAAGGAGTAAAAACTGAAGAAAAACAATTGTAAGGCCTGAAAGAAGCTTCTGTTGTTTTAGCCATAGGGTCAATTGAAAGGGGGAAGTGTTGGCTTTTTAAATACTTTAAAGACACTGGACTCAGGGAGAGGATTTAGTGCTGCTATAATGGACTGATGCAGCAGGTGGCAGCAATGCTACAGTAAGGATGCCACAGAAGAAGACGGGTGCGTTTGATTCACTGCACATGGACACGTTTTGAGAGGAGCACATTTCATGTCTAAATAAAGCCATAATATATATGTATACCTTATCACATGTCTGTTAATGTATCATGTCCCGATGTATCCGTATCAGCCCCGAGTCTAAAGGATAAGATATTTATCACATATTACAACAAAAATAAAGAACAAGAACCATGTATCATACACATGAATCTTGATTCTGAGTGATAGCTAACAACAGACTCAAATTTAACACACTATTTTCTGCAGAGGTGTAAAACTCTGGCTTCAGAAAGTAAAAGCCCTCCCATATGTTGCTTCGACCTGTGCACCTGAAACAGGTGATCTCAATAATGAGCATGTCAACCTGCCTGAAGCTGAACTAATTACAATCATCATGTTTATGATTTATCAGCCCTGTTTGTTCTTGTATATCATGAGGGCTGGTTTACTAGCATAGAGCAGATTTTTGTTGTAATATATATATATATACAGTGGTTTGCAAAAGTATTCAGCCCCTTGATACGCATTTTAATTTTTTTTTATTTTAATTTTAATTTTTTTAATTTTAATATAAAAGCCAAGATGATGGGTTGCATAAGTAATGGGCCTCTTTGGTATAATACCTGTAAATAATTTTTATTACCAGTTTTCTTCAGACAAGTCAGGGGATGGATACATGAACATTTCCAAGTCACTGAATATGTCACTGAAGTCACTGAACTTTATTTACATCAGTTATGTAGAAAATCTGTGTGGAGTAGACAGTTCTCAAAAACTGACTGTGCAACAAGGAGAAGAGTGTGAGGAATATATATATATATATATATATATATATATATATATATATATATATATATATATATATATATATATATATATACGAGGTCTATTAGAAAAGTAGCCGACCTTATTATTTTTTTCAAAAACCATATGGATTTGAATCACGTGTGATTACATCAGACATGCTTGAACCCTCGTGGGCATGCGAGAGTTTTTTCACGCCTGTCGGTTACGTCATTCGCCTGTGGGCAGTCTTTGAGTGAGGAGTCGCCCACCCTCTCATCGTTTTTTTCATTGTTTAGGAATGGCTCAGAGACTGCTGCTTTGTTTGATCAAACTTTTTTCAAAAACTGTAAGGCACAACTGAGTGGACACCATTCGATAAATTCAGCTGGTTTTCGGTGAAAATTTTAATGGCTGATGAGAGATTTTGGTCTAGTAGTGTCGCTTTAAGGACGGCCCATGGCGCCAGACAGCGATCTGCGTTCCAAGGCGGCGTCGTCTCGCTGTTTCAAGCTGAAAATTTCCACATTTCAGGCTCTGTTCATCCAGGTCGTCGTCAGAGAACAGAGAAGTTTCAGAAGAGGTCGGCATGAGGAGTTTATCCAGACATTCCACTGTTAAAGGAGTTTTGTAATGAAAGAACGTGCGGGCAGATTCACATGTCGGGCCGGACCCGACCGTAGGGGGTCGCGACAGGAAAAACACCTCCGTTGGAAACCTTAACGGACAAGTTGGAACATGCCCAGCTGTTAAACAATTTCTCAGATACTCACTTGTTGAAAGCCATCAAAAGCCGCCTGAATTTTACAAATGGTTTTCAACACGGAGGTGTTTTTCCTGTCGCGGAGCAGATGGATTTGCGTCGTTGTCACGGAACCGACTCAGCGAATTTGCCCGCACGTTCTTTCATTACAAAATCTCCTTTAACAGTGGAATGTCCGCATAAACTCCTCATCCCGACTTCTTCTGAAACTTCTCTATTCTCTCACGACGTCCTGGGTGAACAGAGCCTTAAATTAGGAAGTTTTCAGCTCGAAACAGCCAGACGGACGCCACCTCCGACCGCGCCGCACCGATCCGCTTTGTGAGCTGTCCTTAAAGTGAAAGAAACTCCACAATCTCTCATCAGCCATTAAACTTTTCACCGAAAACCTGCTGAATTTCTCGAATAGTGTCCACTCGGATATCCCTCACAGGTCCTGAAAAAGTTTTGATAAAGCAACGCGCGCCGTCTCCAGCAGCATCTCAGACAAAGGATTTCAGCCAAGAGGGCTGGACCAGTGCTCACTCAAAGCCTGCCCACAGGCAAATGACATCACCGACACGTGTGAAAAAACTCACGCATGCACACGAGGGTTCAAGCATGTCTGGTGTAATCGCACGTGATTCAAATCCATATAGTTTTTTTTTTTTTTATAAAACTGCCGGTTAGTTTTCTAATAGACCTCATATATATATATATATATATATATATATATATATATATATGTAACGGAGGCCAGCAGGTGTCGCTGTGCAGATGTAGTTAGTAAACCTCACTCCCAACAGCTCAAAAGGATTCTCTGGTCACAAGGCCACAGCCCTGGGTTTTAGCCTTCTGGTTAGAGAGTCCGACTCCCATGCCGGAGCTCGTGAGTTCGCATCCCGAGGGGAGCGAATGGGCGGAGTCATAACAACACAACGCAGAGTGCAGCCGCTATATATATATATATATATGTGTGTGTGGAACATGGAAACAAATTTTGATGGAAATTCGTATATAAACAGAGGTTTTGTATCCATGCTGATCTGACGCGGAAGCAAACCAGAATCTCTTGTTGTTGTTGTTGCCATGACAGAATCAATTGTTCCATAACTCTATTTTAGATCACATCATGTGACATTTGGTTAAAAGTGTCCTTGAGGTGGGTGAGGTGGACACGGAAGCAAAGCGGAATGACCGGGTCCTCATGGCGGATGAAACGTATGTCATGGCACATGTGCCCATTCAAAATTGCAGCGCCCATATTGTCTAGGGGTCCTCATGGTGGATGATGCGCATGGCACAGTTGGAATAATATAGCACCTTCAACTGCACCACAGACTAAAACAGTTAAATGTGGTCTATTAAACATTAGGTCTCTCTCTTCTAAGTCCCTGTTGGTAAATGATATAATAATTGATCAACATATTGATTTATTCTGCCTTACAGAAACCTGGTTACAGCAGGATGAATATGTTAGTTTAAATGAGTCAACACCCCCGAGTCACACTAACTGTCAGAATGCTCGTAGCACGGGCCGAGGAGGAGGATTAGCAGCAATCTTCCAGCTTATTAATTAATCAAAAACCCAGACAGAGCTTTAATTCATTTGAAAGCTTGTCTCTTAGTCTTGTCCATCCAAATTGGAAGTCCCAAAAACCAGTTTTATTTGTTATTATCTATCGTCCACCTGGTCATTACTGTGAGTTTCTCTGTGAATTTTCAGACCTTTTATCTGACTTAGTGCTTAGCTCAGATAAGATAATTATAGTGGGCGATTTTAACATCCACATAGATGCTGAGAATGACAGCCTCAACACTGCATTTAATCTATTATTAGACTCTATTGGCTTTGCTCAAAAAGTAAATGAGTCCACCCACCACTTTAATCATATCTTAGATCTTGTTCTGACTTATGGTATGGAAATAGAAGACTTAACAGTATTCCCTGAAAACTCCCTTCTGTCTGATCATTTCTTAATAACATTTACATTTCATTACACTAGAAGTCTTTCAGAAAGCGCTGTAACTAGGTTTAAGGATATGATTCCTTCTTTATGTTCTCTAATGCCATATACCAACACAGTGCAGAGTAGCTACCTAAACTCTGTAAGGGAGATAGAGTATCTCGTCAATAGTTTTACATCCTCATTGAAGACAACTTTGGATGCTGTAGCTCCTCTGAAAAAGAGAGCTTTAAATCAGAAGTGCCTGACTCTGTGGTATAACTCACAAACTCGCAGCTTAAAGCAGATAACCCGTAAGTTGGAGAGGAAATGGCGTCTCACTAATTTAGAAGATCTTCACTTAGCCTGGAAAAAGAGTCTGTTGCTCTATAAAAAAGCCCTCCGTAAAGCTAGGACATCTTTCTACTCATCACTAATTGAAGAAAATAAGAACAACCCCAGGTTTCTTTTCAGCACTGTAGCCAGGCTGACAAAGAGTCAGAGCTCTATTGAGCTGAGTATTCCATTAACTTTAACTAGTAATGACTTCATGACTTTCTTTGCTAACAAAATTTTAACTATTAGAGAAAAAATTACTCATAACCATCCCAAAGACGTATCGTTATCTTTGGCTGCTTTCAGTGATGCCGGTATTTGGTTAGACTCTTTCTCTCTGATTGTTCTGTCTGAGTTATTTTCATTAGTTACTTCATCCAAACCATCAACATGTTTATTAGACCCCATTCCTACCAGGCTGCTCAAGGAAGCCCTACCATTATTTAATGCTTCGATCTTAAATATGATCAATCTATCTTTGTTAGTTGGCTATGTACCACAGGCTTTTAAGGTGGCAGTAATTAAACCATTACTTAAAAAGCCATCACTTGACCCAGCTATCTTAGCTAATTATAGGCCAATCTCCAACCTTCCTTTTCTCTCAAAAATTCTTGAAAGGGTAGTTGTAAAACAGCTAACTGATCATCTGCAGAGGAATGGTCTATTTGAAGAGTTTCAGTCAGGTTTTAGAATTCATCATAGTACAGAAACAGCATTAGTGAAGGTTACAAATGATCTTCTTATGGCCTCGGACAGTGGACTCGTCTCTGTGCTTGTTCTGTTGGACCTCAGTGCTGCTTTTGATACTGTTGACCATAAAATTTTATTACAGAGATTAGAGCATGCCATAGGTATTAAAGGCACTGCGCTGCGGTGTTTTGAATCATATTTGTCTAATAGATTACAATTTGTTCATGTAAATGGGGAATCTTCTTCACAGACTAAAGTTAATTATGGAGTTCCACAAGGTTCTGTGCTAGGACCAATTTTATTCACTTTATACATGCTTCCCTTAGGCAGTATTATTAGATGGTATTGCTTAAATTTTCATTGTTACGCAGATGATACCCAGCTTTATCTATCCATGAAGCCAGAGGACACACACCAATTAGCTAAACTGCAGGATTGTCTTACAGACATAAAGACATGGATGACCTCTAATTTCCTGCTTTTAAACTCAGATAAAACTGAAGTTATTGTACTTGGCCCCACAAATCTTAGAAACATGGTGTCTAACCAGATCCTTACTCTGGATGGCATTACCCTGACCTCTAGTAATACTGCGAGAAATCTTGGAGTCATTTTTGATCAGGATATGTCATTCAAAGCGCATATTAAACAAATATGTAGGACTGCTTTTTTGCATTTACGCAATATCTCTAAAATCAGAAAGGTCTTGTCTCAGAGTGATGCTGAAAAACTAATTCATGCATTTATTTCCTCTAGGCTGGACTATTGTAATTCATTATTATCAGGTTGTCCTAAAAGTTCCCTAAAAAGCCTTCAGTTAATTCAAAATGCTGCAGCTAGAGTACTGACGGGGACTAGAAGGAGAGAGCATATCTCACCCATATTGGCCTCTCTTCATTGGCTTCCTGTTAATTCTAGAATAGAATTTAAAATTCTTCTTCTTACTTATAAGGTTTTGAATAATCAGGTCCCATCTTATCTTAGGGACCTCGTAGTACCATATCACCCCAATAGAGCGCTTCGCTCTCAGACTGCAGGCTTACTTGTAGTTCCTAGGGTTTGTAAGAGTAGAATGGGAGGCAGAGCCTTCAGCTTTCAGGCTCCTCTCCTGTGGAACCAGCTCCCAATTCAGATCAGGGAGACAGACACCCTCTCTACTTTTAAGATTAGGCTTAAAACTTTCCTTTTTGCTAAAGCTTATAGTTAGGGCTGGATCAGGTGACCCTGAACCATCCCTTAGTTATGCTGCTATAGACGTAGACTGCTGGGGGGTTCCCATGATGCACTGTTTCTTTCTCTTTTTGCTCTGTATGCACCACTCTGCATTTAATCATTAGTGATCGATCTCTGCTCCCCTCCACAGCATGTCTTTTTCCTGGTTCTCTCCCTCAGCCCCAACCAGTCCCAGCAGAAGACTGCCCCTCCCTGAGCCTGGTTCTGCTGGAGGTTTCTTCCTGTTAAAAGGGAGTTTTTCCTTCCCACTGTAGCCAAGTGCTTGCTCACAGGGGGTCGTTTTGACCGTTGGGGTTTTACATAATTATTGTATGGCCTTGCCTTACAATATAAAGCGCCTTGGGGCAACTGTTTGTTGTGATTTGGCGCTATATAAAAAAAATTGATTGATTGATTGATTGATTTACTTGTCATCACCTCATTCTTAGCCCTAAATTGCCTCATTCCAACTTTTTTTGAATGTGTTGCAGGAAATGAAACAAATGAAATGAAGTTCACCACACAAAAACCTAAATATCTTACTGTAGGTTCATACTGTCTGCAATGAAATTGAAGTCAAAGTCAATGTAAGAGTCACTGTGAGGGTTTTACGTATTTATTCATTTTTCATTTGGATTTTCCATCCCAACTTTTTCTGATTTGTGGTTTTGTGTGTCATTGTGGAGTTATTTCTCCTACGTAATAGTCTGTTTTTTCCTGGTTGTCTGGATGCAGGAGGTGCTCAAGCAGCTGCAGAATAAACTGGATCAAGAGGCTGGAACCCTGGCCTCCTCGGGGAGAAGCGATGTTCTACATCAACTCCAAGGTCGGTTACTATTTTATGGCAAGGGCTAAAACAACTGGCAAACAGAGAGAGAATGTGTCTTACTCTTTGTCTTTGCCATTGCAACATTACCAGGCATCATCATCATCGTTAATCATGCTGTCTAATCACCATCTTGATCTGCCACACTTGTGAGGTGGAATGGATTATCTCGGCAAAGGAGAAGTGCTCACTAACACAGATATAATCCTGGTTCACACGACAGGATTTTAACCCCTTAACGCCTGAATTTATATAGCTGTATATAAAAAAATGTTTTGTGTGTGTTTTTGCCTTTAAGTAGATGGTAAATAATGTTGAGATTATTAATTACACATTTGCACAAAAAATAAATAGTAATTTTGGTATTTTGGTAATGACTTTATGTGATAATGTTATTATAATAATAATGGTATGTTGCAAATTTGCGACAACAGGCATACTGGTCAATTTGGTATGTTGCATATTTGAGTCAAATATTGTAGCATATATGCAACAATAGGCGTTAAGGGGTTAAAATTATCTTTAGGTTTCCAAAAGCTGAAAGACCACACACGTGAAGATAAAAAATCATAAATCTAACAGGTTTGGTGGTACAGTGTGTGGTGTTCAGCCACATGGTAAAAACAGCAACACCACACACGAACAGATTTCACACACCAACATTCCCAGCTCAGACAGGAAATCTCGCAAAATCTCTCGAGATTAAACGTGACTTCAGAGTAAACAAACGGAGATACTTTGTGGACTATTTAAAACAGAGGGAAAAAAACAATACAAAAAGAAAAATTAAAGGTGTTCTTTAAAGGAGTGGAGACAGCGCCACCACCAGACATTCTGGTAAGTCAGAACAGATGTTTTGATTTTATTTTCCGCTCTGTACTTCCGTCACCTGGCTTTCTGATTGGCTGCACGTCACATTCAGAAGACTGTGTGCTCGTTTGTGGTCTGAGGACACAACACATGCTGTGATATCGGGCCAAAAAAATCCAACATGTTGAATATCCCAGATTTGCGATCGGAGGGCTCTGAACACACCACACACGGCAGGAATATCTGATAAGATTATCTTTAGTGTCCTTAAGATTGTCGGAAAGGGAAGATCGAGTCCGATATCGATAACAACCCATCTTTACTTTGTAAATGTGTCAGCGACCTGCAGGAGAGACTCAACAGACTTTATTCTCTTGATGTTTCCTTGACATTAAAACCTTCTGTAATGTGTAAGGGGTAGGTGGTTGGTTCAGGCCCAACAAGTCCTCAGAGTTTCTCCAGGTGATCTGCGCACATGATTTTCAAGCAAATTCATCAACACAATCAACAAAGCTCATCAAGGACATCTGTCTGTTTTCGTCATTCACAAGAAGCAACCAATGAACATCCAATGTTTGGTTTTGGTTTTTGGAGTTCATATCATTCTAAGTGAGATTATCAACAGTAAAACTTTAGACTGTTAGTAATTTAGTTTAGTTTTGTCCCTAACTAACTAAACCACCCCTTGTCCTCATGCAGAATTGCACATGGATCTCACCAACTACTACGAACTCAAACATCAGCAGCACAACCTGAGACTGCTGCCAGATGGCCTGGGAGGGGTCGGGACAGCAGGCATTGATGGCGGGGGCTTGGATGAGCATCCAGCTTTGCCAAATTCCTCTTGCTCCTCCTTGGCATTGGGCGTTGGCAGGGCCAGAAGTCCCCTTGGTGCTTCTTCCCGTCAGAGCACAGCACCTGGGGCGGGTACTGCCATCATGCTACCACATCACTTTCTTGATGGAGCCCCACCCAATACAGCAGTGATCGCCGACACAGACGGGCGAAACAGTGATCATCATCTGGAGGAGCTGTATAAGGAGAGGTGAGCCATTCCATCAGAGAAAACTCCATTTTTCTTCCCAGTTTAGTTCATGTTGCCACTGTGCTTTTATCAGAAGTGAGATATGGGAACAATATAAACAGGATTTGCTGATCTGTCAGTGACATTCCTGCTCCCCAGAGGATGGTTGGGGTTTGGGTTAGTCTTTCCCTAAAGAGGGACAGACACATAAACTGGTCAGTGGAGGGCTATAGTATGATGATGTAGACGTAACAGTGATGCTGATGTCAGACTTCAGTTACTGAACACGTTTGACCCGCTGCAGGAACCTTCTGCTGGGGGAGATTGACCGTGAAGAGAGGGAGCATTGCTGGTACTTCCGACAGTTGGAGGCACTATCACAAAGGTTGGCCCACCTTCCCCGCATCGACATGGTGAGTAGAAACTCAAAAGTGAATTGACAAATTTGTCTAAAAAACTGAAGCATTTTGATTCCTTAAATATAACCACTTAGACCTTATTTACTTAAAGCCCTGTCACACCTTGACGATTTAGCCTGCGTATGCAGACATATCAAAAATATGGCAAATATGCTGGCATACATCTAATAGGTTATGGGTAAGTTTTGTAGAAGTTAAGAGCATGTTGAAGCATGCTGGTATACATCATAGTTCAGTGAGTTTGTTGAAAAATTTTGTGCAGGCACAATATTTTCGACGCATGCCAGAATATGGCTCATATATCCCACATACGCGGACCAAAAATTGTAGGTAAGTTATGTGATTGTTGACACATGTGACTTGTAAGTTACTCATAACATTTCATATTTCAGATTTTATCTTATATTTTATCTTATTTTAGCACATATTTTATATTTTATCTTAGCATTTTATATTGCTTTCTGCTTAATGTTGCACCATTATATCAAAGCAATCAATCAATCAATCAGTTTTTTTTTTATATATATAGCACCAAATCACAACAAACAGTTGCCCCAAGGCGCTTTATATTGCAAGGCAAGGCCATCCAATAATTATGTAAAACCCCAACGGTCAAAACGACCCCCTGTGAGCAAGCACTTGGCTACAGTGGGAAGGAAAAACTCCCTTTTAACAGGAAGAAACCTCCAGCAGAACCAGGCTCAGGGAGGGGCAGTCTTCTGCTGGGACTGGTTGGGGCTGAGGGAGAGAACCAGGAAAAAGACATGCTGTGGAGGGGAGCAGAGATCGATCACTAATGATTAAATGCAGAGTGTTGCATACAGAGCAAAAAGAGAAAGAAACAGTGCATCATGGGAACCCCCAGCAGTCTACGTCTATAGCAGCATAACTAAGGGATGATTCAGGGTCACCTGATCCAGCCCTAACTATAAGCTTTAGCAAAAAGGAAAGTTTTAAGCCTAATCTTAAAAGTAGAGAGGGTGTCTGTCTCCCTGATCTGAATTGGGAGCTGGTTCCACAGGAGAGGAGCCTGAAAGCTGAAGGCTCTGCCTCCCATTCTACTCTTACAAACCCTAGGAACTACAAGTAAGCCTGCAGTCTGAGAGCAAAGCGCTCTATTGGGGTGATATGGTACTACGAGGTCCCTAAGATAAGATGGGACCTGATTATTCAAAACCTTATAAGTAAGAAGAAGAATTTTAAATTCTATTCTAGAATTAACAGGAAGCCAATGAAGAGAGGCCAATATGGGTGAGATATGCTCTCTCCTTCTAGTCCCCGTCAGTACTCTAGCTGCAGCATTTTGAATTAACTGAAGGCTTTTTAGGGAACTTTTAGGACAACCTGATGATAATGAATTACAATAGTCCAGCCTAGAGGAAATAAATGCATGAATTAGTTTTTCAGCATCACTCTGAGACAAGACCTTTCTGATTTTAGAGATATTGCGTAAATGCAAAAAAGCAGTCCTACATATTTGTTTAATATGCGCTTTGAATGACATATCCTGATCAAAAATGACTCCAAGATTTCTCACAGTATTACTAGAGGTCAGGGTAATGCCATCCAGAGTAAGGATCTGGTTAGACACCATGTTTCTAAGATTTGTGGGGCCAAGTACAATAACTTCAGTTTTATCTGAGTTTAAAAGCAGGAAATTAGAGGTCATCCATGTCTTTATGTCTGTAAGACAATCCTGCAGTTTAGCTAATTGGTGTGTGTCCTCTGGCTTCATGGATAGATAAAGCTGGGTATCATCTGCGTAACAATGAAAATTTAAGCAATACCGTCTAATAATACTGCCTAAGGGAAGCATGTATAAAGTGAATAAAATTGGTCCTAGCACAGAACCTTGTGGAACTCCATAATTAACTTTAGTCTGTGAAGAAGATTCCCCATTTACATGAACAAATTGTAATCTATTAGACAAATATGATTCAAACCACTGCAGCACAGTGCCTTTAATACCTATGGCATGCTCTAATCTCTGTAATAAAATTTTATGGTCAACAGTATCAAAAGCAGCACTGAGGTCTAACAGAACAAGCACAGAGATGAGTCCACTGTCCGAGGCCATAAGAAGATAATTTGTAACCTTCACTAATGCTGTTTCTGTACTATGATGAATTCTAAAACCTGACTGAAACTCTTCAAATAGACCATTCCTCTGCAGATGATCAGTTAGATGTTTTACAACTACCCTTTCAAGAATTTTTGAGAGAAAAGGAAGGTTGGAGATTGGCCTATAATTAGCTAAGATAGCTGGGTCAAGTGATGGCTTTTTAAGTAATGGTTTAATTACTGCCACCTTAAAAGCCTGTGGTACATAGCCAACTAACAAAGATAGATTGATCATATTTAAGATCGAAGCATTAAATAATGGTAGGGCTTCCTTGAGCAGCCTGGTAGGAATGGGGTCTAATAAACATGTTGATGGTTTGGATGAAGTAACTAATGAAAATAACTCAGACAGAACAATCGGAGAGAAAGAGTCTAACCAAATACCGGCATCACTGAAAGCAGCCAAAGATAACGATACGTCTTTGGGATGGTTATGAGTAATTTTTTCTCTAATAGTTAAAATTTTGTTAGCAAAGAAAGTCATGAAGTCATTACTAGTTAAAGTTAATGGAATACTCAGCTCAATAGAGCTCTGACTCTTTGTCAGCCTGGCTACAGTGCTGAAAAGAAACCTGGGGTTGTTCTTATTTTCTTCAATTAGTGATGAGTAGAAAGATGTCCTAGCTTTACGGAGGGCTTTTTTATAGAGCAACAGACTCTTTTTCCAGGCTAAGTGAAGATCTTCTAAATTAGTGAGACGCCATTTCCTCTCCAACTTACTCCAAATTCCTAGTCTGTGAATCCTGTTCACTGGCAATGGCAATAAACTACTTCTGATTCTGATTCTGATAAGTCAAAATATGTCAAGATAATGATACGAATAGATAATGTCTAGCATACCTAAAACATATGAGTAACTTGCTTTGAACCTATGTGTAATTTATCTCCAATGCATACTGACGTATGTAGACGTATTTGACATGTTGTGGACAACTGCAGAACTTAGTGAATGTGTCAGCTAGCATATAATGGCGTATTGTGCTTTTCTACAATAGGTACCAAAATAGCCAACTCGTACTGTACCATTTTTGGCAGCCTTTGGCTAGGGTCCCAACATAATGAACCAGTTAAAACCGGAGGTACTAACCCGCTGCTGTGCATTGATTGGCTCAACAGTCCTCATGTGAACAGTTCAGACTGTTTCAAATATTAAAACCATTCACACACTGAGTAACTATAAAGTCTTTTTCTGACCTGTTATGTCACTTCAGTGGGATTCATCATCACAGCCTGATGAAAATGTATCCACATAAAGCGTCCTGATTTTGGAAAACGACATCTGAAAACACTTTAATTCCTTTTCGTGACTGATGAAACGTAGCATTTTTAAAGAACTCCCTCTGTGTTTGTCTGCTGCAGTGCGTTTCTCAGCCTGAACCAAAGGATGCTGGCGCTTTGTCCCACCACAAGAAAATTAACTTAATGTCAGTGTCAATGTCAGCTTTATTTATATAGCACATTTACACAGCCAATGGCCCAAGAAGTGTTTTAAAACTGGACAGGCTATTTGCATTCTGCTTCATGAAAGGTAGCGCATTTCACAAAGTGGGAGCTGCAACTGCAAATGCTCAATCTCCTCTAGTTTTTAGGAAGGATTAAGGAACATCCAGAAGCATCTCATTCAGCGACCTAAGGGCTCTAGAGGCCTGGTGCAATCTAATAAGGTCAGACAAGTATTCCGGCGTGTGCGATCAGAACCTGAGGGCAAGTGGACCTGGACATTTTTCTCTGGCCAGCAATCTGTACCTGAGGACTAGTGGAACTTGAAAATGTTCTCTGGCTGTCGATCTGTGTGAGGACTAGTGGAGTGTCTTCCTTGGCTGGCAATCACACACACGCTGGCAGTGTGTGCATGGGGGCTTCTTTGATGTTGTGGACTTTTTATTTGGAAATCTTTACTTAATTTTTTTGTCTTTTTTTGTGTTTCAATGAAAGTAAAATTTTTATTTTACTTTGTTAGAGTCTGTGGGAATGGATCTGGATGTGTAAAATGGTAAATGGACTGCATTTATATACAAGTAGCACTTTTCCATCTGCATCAGATGCTCGAAGCACTTTACAATTATGCCTCACATTCACCCCGATGTCAGGCTGTTGCTATACAAGGCGCTCACTACACACTGGGAGAAATAGGGGATTAAAAACCTTGCCCAAGAGCTCTTAGTGATTTTTCATTCAGACTGGGATTTGAACCGAGGATCTTCTGGTCTCAAGCCCAATGCCTTAACCACGAGGTCATCACTTCCAGCGTGTGTGTGCAACACACTGTTTTAACGCGCATGTCAGCTGTTTTATTGCCTTTGTACATGGAAGTGAAATATAAGCACGCATTACTGGCTAAAAAGTGGACCTATTACTCTGCTTTGATCAACAAAAACAAGCATAACTCAAACACTTATTCATGGAAAATAAAGCAGTTTTGACTTATGGTTTTGATTTAAAATCATCAACTTAATCCGGATAGAATAACTCCATTAATGTCAGTTCTGTCATTTGTACAAAGTTAAAATATAACACATATCTTTTAATTTTAAATAATGCACTAATTCTGAAGTTTTGTAACAAACACAGACACATGCCAAAGGGATTATGGGTAATTGAGTCTCCGCTAATACTGATTGGTTGACTCATTCATTCTATGTAAAAACCAACACGTTAATGTGAGGTGTGTCTGTTGGTGTTTACATATTAATGTGCTTTTGTAAAATATGCCTTTTTTATTTGTAAAAAAAAAAGAAAAAAAAAAGTCAAGTTGTGATTAGACAACGATCTGATATAACCGGGGTCAAAATAAATAGAACACTGCCATCTACTGGCGTCCAGACACTCATACTGCCATGAACACTACTGGCCAGTAGATGGTAGTAGAGACCATGAAAACGTGCCAAAACAAATATTCCAGATAATCCGTGTCTGCTACATTTAAGCTGCATGGAATTTAATAAACACAAACTGAATTTCAGACATCTTATATATATTTCTCTGGAACAAAGATTACAGGCAGTGTTTGACATAAGCAGGACTCTAAAGAGCAAAAAGAAGCGATTGCAGCTCACAGTGATTCCAGTTGAAAATAATGGAGGAAGCAACCTGAGCTTCTTCTGGCATTTTTACATAAAACAAACACAATAACAACGTCTATATACCCAGAGAATATATTCACGAGAGTTTTAGGCACAATATACAAAGAGTTTAATGCTGTTGTCCGTGTGGAACCTGATCAGAGTGTCTCAGATGCATTTCTCCTGTCATGAACGTTTACAGTACCCAGAATGCACTGCGCGCACACCATGTCCACACTGAAACCTTCCAAATTAGTGCAATATTTTAAAACTAAAACATATAGCTGATGTTTTCACTTTATAAAACTTCAGATGACGTTAATTTAAATAACTTTTCTGAAATTAGTTTGGTTAAAATTTTAACCATAGGTTAAAACTGTATGCCTCTGGATGACTTGGGTGATACTGCCAGCGCATCAGTATGGGGTCAAAAGAAATTATTTTTTTTCTTTTCAGTGACCAACTCTCCTCTGTTTGCAGAGGATAAAACTGTGCATCTACTACAAAACATTTAACAGGTAGGCACTCAAATCTTTGATTTCAAATTTCATAGATGTTTGTAACTGTTAAGCTTTTTTCACCACGCCTGCAAAAATATGTTAGCAGTCTAAAATTTATTAGAAGATAATTAGTCCGCTGATGGTTTTCAAAGTTATCTGAAAAGCTAATCAGATAATGAAAACATTAGCTTCGATAATTAGCGGTTAGCAGAACAGTGCCCAACTGATTTGATCAGTAAAAACAAGCATAACTCAAAGTTTTTGTTTGAAACTGTTGCACTTCTTATTCATGGATAGCCATCTGTTATTCACTCTCCCTTTTCAGCACAGGACTATTTCAAGAAGAAAATTAAGGATATTAGGTTGAGCATATCTCAGCAGGCCTTGGTCTAACTACCGCATCCTGTTATGTAGGTGGATGCTCCCACTGAGGTGTTACCCAGATTTAGAGATTTTGATGGTATCTCGCTAGGCATGCTGATGAAGCTCATGACATCTACAAAAAGCACAACCTGTTTATTTGATCCTATACCAACAAAACTGTTTAAGGACCTGTGGTCCACTCTTGGGCCGACTGTGCTGTAAATGATTAATCTCTCACTAACTTCCAGATGTATTTCTAAATGTTTCATATCTGCAGTGATTAAACCATTACTTAAGAAATCCAATCTCGACCCTAGTGTATTGAAAAATTATTGACCGATATCAAATCTATCATTTTGTTCTAAAATTCTGGTAAAAGTGGTTACGTGACAGCTTGTGGACTATCTTACTGAGAATAATCTCTTTTAGCCTGCAGTCTGCTTTTAGAAAATATCACACCGTCGAAATAGCACTTACTAAAGTTGTGAATGACCTCTTGCGAGCAATGGACTCGGATACCACGACAGTCTTGCTGCTCTTGGATCTGTTATGTGTCGACGCGGGTTGAGGAGCGGACCTGCGTCAGACGGAACCCAGCGCTAAAAATAACCAGAAAGCGGTTCCAATAACAAAAACAATTTATTTATTTCACCCGCTGGTGCACAACAAAGTGTAAAAACTGAAATAGCGTCCTTCTGGTGGAGTGAAGGCTGGTACGCTCTCCAGCGCCCAAAAGGATCGAAGCCCGCGCTCCTGGACCCACTACCACCGCCAAACACCCCCCAGGTGGACACGACAAACCGACTCTCTGCGAAGCATAGAAGAGGTGAGGTAAGTTAGCAGTTACAACTAATATCCTTCAAAAGACACACACTATCAGCAATACATTCAGGTCTGTATTTTTAACTTTATGCAAATGAGCAGCTTCTCACAACAGGTGGAGGATCACTTGTCCGCACGCCACAGCAGTGAGAAGCAAGCTGCTCAATTCTCATCACAATTCAAGTCTACTGCGTAACAAAATACCAAGTTACTATCAACAATTAGTCAAACACTTAATTACCTCTGATGTGTGCTGACAGCATGTGTCCCTCACCCTTCCTTGCTTCACGGGCTCGATGTGTCAAACTCAGGCGCGGTCCTCAGCGTCTCACAAACGAACATCACAAGGTCGAGTTCCCGGCAGTTCTGCTTGACTCACACATGACTTAAATGCAGAACGCCATCCAATTATCTGCTTCAGCTGAAAGTCTTTAAGGTCGCATGTGAGCACCATTCACAGGTGCTGCACATGATGTTGATGAGGGTGAAGGATTCTTCAGCCAGCACCTTCTCCACAGACAAATCAGTTCTCATGCCACCTGGAGAGCAAAGAAAAGAACACCAAAACATCCAGCCACACCCCCCAACACACAACAGGATCTTAGTGCTGCGTTTGATACCGTGGATCAACATATTTTTCTCAATAGGCTGGAGAATCATTTTGGTATCACTGGAACTGCCCTTGCATGGTTGACGTCATACCTGTCCAGTCATTCTTACTGTGTGTTGTGCAATGGCACTTCCTCTGACCTTAGGGACATGAAGTTTGGGGTTCCGCAGGGATTTGTTTTAGGCCCCCTGTTTTGTTCCCTTTATGTAGCACCCCTTGGGAATATACTGCAGCGTTTTGGGATTGCCTTTCATTGCTATGCTGATGACACCCAATTGTTCATGTCGATAACTGCTGGTAATCTCATTCACATAAAATCTTTGGAAGATTGCCTTGCAGCAGTGAGAAGTTGGATGTCTAGAAACTTCCTACTTTTAAATTCTGATAAGTTTATTCTGAAGTTATGGTTCTTGGTCCAGCATGGTATCGGCATCAATTTGATCAGCTAGCACTATTGTAATGTTCTATTTTCTGGTTTACCGCAGTCCAGCATTAGGGGTCTTCAACTGGTTCAAAATGCTGCTGTCCGACTTTTGACACAAAGCAGAAAGTTTGAGCACATTACGCCCATTTTGCCATCCCTTCACTGGCTTCCAAGATCAGATTTTAAGCTAATGTTATTAGTTTCTAAAATTGTTCATGGACTTGCACCTCCCTTTATAAATTTTATTTGATTTTGAATTTGATACATACATACATACATACTTTAGTCATCCCCTTTGGGGGAAATTCATCTGTCCGAGAGCATACATACATACACAATGCATCCATTCAATAAAATACCAATAAATAAGACAAATATAAAAACACATTAGAAGTAAAAATTCATTAACAAGAGGCGTTAAACAGTCTCATGGCGGCCGGGACAAATGATCTATACCTCTCACTCCTGCATCTCATGGAGAGGAGTCTGTCACTACGGTTGCTTTACTGAGCAACCAGTGTCGTGTAGATGAAATTTGTTATTAATAATAGAGTTCATAGTACACCTCATACTGCTCTGCACCAGTTCACCCACAGAGACTGCCTCCCTCCCCATCACTGCACACACTTCCTGTCAAATTTGTCCAGTCTGTTGCTGTCCCTGACAGACAAGCTGTTCCCCCAACACACAACAGCAAACAATACAGCGCTGGCAACAACAGATTGATAAAAAGGATAAGCATATCATTTCAGACATCAAAGGATTTCAGTCTTCTGAGGAAGAACAGTCTGTTTTATCCCCTCTTTACCAGCACCTGCATAGTGCTGCATTTGATACCGTGGATCATCATATTCTACTCGATAGGCTGGAGAATCATTTTGGGATTACTGGGAGTGCTCTTGCGTGTTTGACATCATACCTGACCAGTCCTTCTTACTGTGTTTTGTACAACACCACTACCTCTAACCTTTAGTGACATGAAATTTGGGGTTCCACAGGGGTCCATCTTAGCCCCCCTGCTTTTCTCTCTTTATATAGCACTGCTTGGGCACATGTTGTGGCGTTTTGGGATTACCGGCATTTTGGGCGGCAGTAGCTCTGTTGGTATAGCGAGCCGTCTTATTACCGAAGGGTCGGCGGCTCAAATCCAGCTCCCAACCAGTCAAAAAGCTGCATGCTGCTGTTGTGTCATTGGGCAAGACCTACTTTGCCTGTGTATGAATGAAGTTGGGGTCGGAGGGGCAGAATGGCAGCCACCCTTCCATCAGTTTGCCCCAGGGCAGCTGTGGCTACCCTTTAGCTTACCATCACCAACGTGTGAATGTGTGAGTGAATGAATGATGCAACTTGTCAAGCGCTTTGGGTGTCTTGAAAAGTGCTCTGTAAATCCAAGTCATTCATATTATAGCATGTGTCCCTCACCCGTCCTCCTTCACAGGCACGATGTGTCAAACCCAGGCGCGGTCCTCAGCGTCTCACAAACGAACGTCACAAGGTCGAGTTCCCGGCAATTCTGCTCGAATCACTCATGGCTTAAATGCAGAACGCCATCTAATTATCTGTTTCAGCTGAAAGTCTTTCAGGTTGCACGTGAGCATCATCCACAGGTGCTGCAAATCATACTAATGAGGGTGAAGGACTGTTCTGCCAGCACCTTCTCCACAGACAAAAAAACAGTTTGCATACCACCTGGAGAGCAAAGAAAAGAAAACAACACCAAAATGTCCAGCCAAACCCCCCAACACACAACATTTGTTGTCTTTCTCCCGCCTGACTCTGTTTATTTCTCTGTTTTGAGGTGTGGCTCCATCCAGAGAAGGGAGTGGGTTTTGCACCAGCATGGACTCCCAAGATTTCCCAAAATTTCCTGTATAGTAGACCTTACTTGTGTGAAGCGCCTTGAGGCAACTTTGTTGTGATTTGGTGCTATATAAATGAAATGAAAAAAAGTGCACAAAGTAATCCCAGTGGATCATCGGATGGTCACTAACAGCGTAAATCTTAATTCTTATGATTTTGGTGGAAGATGTCCTTTAAGATGTTCACAAAAGTATCTACTGAATGATTATGTTCTGAAAGTCACGCTAAGATATCAGGCAGTCTGGCTTCAAATGAATTTGTAGTTGAGGAGTTGATGTATCGCAGTGATGATTAATAAGTGTCTCGTCCCAGCGGACAAGGCAACGAGACTATAAACTTAAGTGATTGATCTGAAACCACCGACGGAAGAGACACAATGTCAATATTTGAGACAGCAATACTATGAGCTAAGACCAAATGCAGAGTGTTTCCACTAATGTGTGCTGAACCCTGAATGCATTGCTGGAATCCTAATACATCTATAATGTCCATGAATGATTTGCAGAGGGGCACAGAAGGCTTATTTTTATGAATGTTGAAGTCACCAACAATCAGAATGTTATCTGCACAGGTTGCCAAATTCGAGATAAACTCACCAAATGTTATGGTTTTAGCAGTGTCCAAAAATAAACTCAATATGCAGGCTGCACAAACAAGAGGAGGTAAGGTGCAATCAGGGTGATTTATTTAACAGAAGTGAAAAAACAGTCCAACAATCCCAGTGAAGATGAGGGGAAAAATGGGAATGAACTCAAAAACCTGTACCAAAACCACACGAGGTAAAGACAAACATGAACAATGACTAGGAACTACATACAGCATCAGAACTAGGGGGATAGATATGCTCAACATACTCACAAATCATGGAACCACCACAAGTAACCAACGTGAAGGAACCAGCAACCACACAAGTGCAAACACAGGCTTAAATACACAAAGTAACTAAGGAACAAATGAATGACAGGTGTGGGAAATTATAAGTAGACCACAGCTGGGGAGAGACACAGGAAGAAAGTCAGTGGTGGGCACTGTTCAGCTAATCCAATAACCGATAATTATTGAAGCTAATGTTTTTGTTAGTGGATTAGCTTTTCAGATAAGTTTTAAAACCATTATTGGAACAATTGTTGCAGAGAGGATTGGGTGGCGGTCGAGGGCGGGCCCGGCGGCCCGGTCCATGCTCACAGCCCCTGGCTGTTGGGACGTGGAATGTCACCTCACTAGGGGGGAAGGAGCCTGAGCTTGTGCGGGAGGTTGAGAGATACCGACTAGAGATAGTCGGGCTCACCTCCACGCACAGCTTGGGCTCTGGTACCCAACTCCTGGAGAGGGGCTGGACGTTCCACTTTTCTGGCGTCGCCCATGGGGAGAGGCGGAGAGCTGGGGTCGCATTGCTTATTGCTCCCCAGCTCAGTCGTCAAGTGTTGAAGTTTACTCCGGTGAATGAGAGGGTCGCGTCCCTACGCCTTCGGGTCGGGGACAGGTCTCTCACCGTTGTCTCGGCCTACAGGCCGAGCAGCGGTGCAGAGTACCTGACCTTCCTGGAGTCCCTGGGAGGGGTATTAGATAGCGCTCCGACTGGGGACTCCATTGTTCTCCTGGGGGATTTCAACGCCCACGTGGGCGGCGACAGTGAGACCTGGAAGGGGGTGATCGGGAAGCACGGCCTCCCCGATCTGAACCCAAGTGGTGTTCAGTTGTTGGACTTTTGTGCTAGTCACAGTTTGTCCATCACGAACACCATGTTCGAGCACAAGGGTGTCCATAAGTGCACGTGGCACCAGGACACCCTGAGCCGGAGGTCGATGATCGACTTTGTAGTCATATCATCTGACCTTTGGCCACGTGTCTCGGACACTCGAGTGAAGAGAGGGGCAGAGCTGTCGACTGATCACCACCTGGTGGTGAGTTGGATCCGCTGGGAGGGTAGGAAGCCGGTAAGACCTGGCAGGCCCAAACGTATCGTGAGGGTCTGCTGGGAACGACTGGCGGAACCCTCTGCGAGGTCTTCAACTCCCACCTCTGGGAGAGCTTCTCCCAGATCCCGGGGGAGGTTGGAGACATGGAGTCCGAGTGGACCATGTTCTCCACCTCCATTGTCGATGCGGCTGCTCATAGCTGTGGTCGCAAGGTCTCTGGTGCCTGTCGCGGCGGCAATCCCCGAACCCGGTGGTGGACACCAGAAGTAAGGGATGCTATCAAGCTGAAGAAGGAGTCCTACTTATCTTTGTTGGTAGGTGGGACCCCAGAGGCAGCTGACAGGTACCGGCAGGCCAAGCGTGCCGCAGCCCGTGCGGTCGCAGAGGCAAAAACTCGGGTCTGGGAGGAGTTCGGGGAGGCTATGGAGGAGGACTATCGGTCGGCCTTGAAGAGATTCTGGCAAACTGTCCGACGCCTCAGGAGGCGGAAGCAGCTCTCCACCAGCACTGTTTACGGTGCGGGTGGGGAGCTGCTGACCCTGATTGGGGATGTTGTCGGGCGGTGGAAGGAGTACTTCGAGGATCTCCTCAATCCCATCGTCACGTCTTCCGAAGAGGAAGCAGAGACTGGGGACTCGGAGGCGGACTCATCCATTACCCAGGCCGAAGTCACCGAGGCGGTTAGAAAGCTCCTCGGTGGCAAGGCTCCCGGGGTGGATGAAATCCGTCCTGAGTACCTTAAGTCTCTGGATGTTGTGGGGCTGTCTTGGCTGACACGCCTCTGCAACATCGCGTGGCGATCGGGGACAGTGCCTCTGGATTGGCAGACCGGGGTGGTGGTCCCTCTGTTTAAGAAGGGGGGCCGGAGGGTGTGTTCCAACTATAGGGGGATCACACTCCTCAGCCTCCCCGGTAAGGTCTATTCCAGAGTACTGGAGAGGAGAATTCGACCGATGGTTGAACCTCGGATTCAGGAGGAGCAGTGTGGTTTTCGTCTTGGTCGCGGCACACTGGACCAGCTCTACACGCTCCATCGGGTGCTCGAGGGTTCATGGGAGTTTGCCCAACCAGTCCACATGTGTTTTGTGGATCTGGAGAAGGCATTTGACCGTGTCCCTCGGCGCACCCTGTGGGGAGTGCTCCAGGAGTACGGAGTCCGGGGTCCTTTGCTAAGGGCTCTCCGGTCCCTGTACAACCGCAGCAGGAGCTTGGTTCGCATTGCCGGTAGTAAGTCAAACCTGTTTCCAGTGCACGTTGGCCTCCGCCAGGGCTGCCCTTTGTCACCGGTTCTGTTCATTATTTTATGGACAGAATTTCTAGGCGCAGCCAGGATGTAGAGGGGGTCTGGTTTGGGAACAGACAGAATCTCATCTCTGCTGTTTGCGGACGATGTGGTTCTGTTGGCTTCGTCAAATCAGGACCTTCAGCGTGCACTGGGGCAGTTTGCAGCCGAGTGTGAAGCGTCCGGGATGAAAATCAGCACCTCCAAATCCGAGGCCATGGTTCTCGACCGGAAAAAGGTGCTTTGCCCTCTTCAGGTCGGTGGAGTGTCCTTGCCTCAAGTGGAGGAGTTTAAGTATCTCGGGGTCTTGTTCACGAGTGAGGGATGGATGGAGCGTGAGATCGATAGACGGATCGGTGCAGCATCTGCAGTTATGCGGTCGCTGTATCGGACCGTCGTGGTGAAGAGAGAGCTGAGTAGGGGGGCAAAGCTCTCGATTTACCGATCGATCTACGTTCCGATCCTCACCTATGGTCATGAGATTTGGCTCATGACCGAAAGAACGAGATCGCGAGTACAAGTGGCCGAGATGAGTTTCCTCCGCAGGGTGGCTGGGCGCTCCCTTAGAGATAGGGTGAGGAGCTCGGTCACTCGGGAGGAGCTCGGAGTCAAGCCGCTGCTCCTCCACGTCGAAAGGAGTCAGTTGAGGTGGCTCGGGCATCTTTTCCAGATGCCCCCCTGGACGCCTCGCTGGAGAGGTGTTCCGGGCACATCCCACTGGGAGGAGGCCCCGGGGAAGACCCAGGACACGCTGGAGGGACTACATCTCTCGGCTGGCTTGGGAACGCCTTGGGGTTCCCCCAGAGGAGCTGGAGGTGTGTGTGGATCGGGAGGTCTGGGCGGCTTTGCTTGAGCTGCTGCCCCCGTGACCCGACTCCGGATAAAGCGGAAGAAAATGGATGGATGGATGGAACAATTATCTTCCGATAAATTTAGTTCCGATAACCTTTAGACCGCTAATGTTTTTTTACATAGCTAGTAACGTTCAAAAACATTTATAATCCTTTTTGCTCCTGTCTGCTATGTATTTTGCAGCAGTGAGGTAGCTAAGAGATGCTGAGCTCAACTCTACCCTAGCAGAAGGAGCCTGGCCACCAGACTGCCACAAAAAACGTCATTATTCCTTAACGCCACACAGTGGTCCAGCGTGGAAAGCAGGTTTGACTTATGGTTTAATTTATAAAACAAATAATTCCGGATAGAATAACTACATTAATGTAAACTCTTAAAATGCACGAAGTGAATATATAACACATATCTGTTAATTTGAAAATAATGCACTAATTCTGAAGATTTGAACATTAACACACGAATACCCAAAGGGATTATGGGTAAACGTAGACACCACTCATACTGATTGGTTGACTAATTCATTCTATGTAAAAACCATTACAAGAGGATCAATGTAACGTGTGTGTTGGTGTTTACAAATAAATGTGCTTTTGTAAAATGTCATTTTTTTTATTTGTGCAAAAAAAGGCATTTGCAGAGCCAAAAAGTCTGTTAAATTGTGATTCAGGTCGACAACTGTATGATATGACTGGCGTAAAAATGCATAGAACACTGCCATCTACTTGCGACCGGTTATATCACAGTGTTCTTGACCTGAATCACGTGGTTCACATGGCAGGATTTTAAAATTATCTGTAGTTTTCCAAAACCTGAGATACCACACACATGGAGATAAAAAAATCATAGCGCTAACAGTGTTGGTCGTACAGTGTGTGGTGTTCAGCCACACGGTATAAACAACGCACACAAACAGATTTCACACACGAACATTCCCACATCAGACAGGAACTCTCGCAAAATCTCTCGAGATTAAACATGACTTCAGGGTAAACAAACTGAGATAGTTTATGGACTATTTACAACAGAGGAAAAACAATACAAAAAGTAAAAGAAAAGGCGTTCTTTAAAGGAGTGGAGACAGCACGACCACTGGACTTTCTGGTTGGTAAGTCAGAATAGCTGTTTTGATTTTAGATTTTGCTCTGTGCGTCCGTCACCTCGCTTTCTGATTGGCTGCACGTCACAGTCAGCAGGCTGTGTGCTTGTTTGTGGTCGGAGGACACCACACACGCTGTGATATCAGGCCAAAACAATCCAACATGTTGAATATCCCCGATTTGCAATTGTGCGCTCCTGACGTCCTTCCGAGCAGATCAGAGCGCTCTGAACACACCACACATGGCAGGAATATCTGATAAGATTATCTTTAGTATCATCACGATTGTCGGGGCGTCCTTAAGATTGTCAGAAGGGGAAGATCAGGTCTGATATTGGCCTAATTATCTTGCCGTGTGAACCATGCTTAACAGATCCGTTGATATGACGCATCATGGAGCGACTGATTGATCTGTTGTTATGATACTGCATGGAGCCACTAACCGATTGGATGTTATGACACCACACGGAGCGACTGATTGATCCGTTGTTATGACACCGCATGGAGCGACTAACTGATCGGATATGTCAGGCAAGGGCCGAGGTGGGGCACAAACAGTGCTGGATACAAATGCAAAACTCATACTGCAGGCTTAGGAGTAAAAAGGCTTTATCTGAGAAAACAAGCAAAGGTTCGGTACACTGGTGGTCAATCAGCCAAGCAAACAAAACTGGAAGGAGTAGGCACGGATGTCGTCTAAAAATAGGAGGTCGATTCATGTCTAAGGGCAGGGCTGGGGAATGGCCGTGAGACTGGCCAGAAATTGTAGCTGAGACAAAGAGAGGGTTAATGGGTTAGAAAATGGACGCAAAAATTTGGAATACTTAAACCTATGGGTGACAGACTGCCCATGACAGGTGTGGAAGAAGGAGGAAAGTAACCAATGAATCAGATGAGACCTGAACTATTTTACAGAAGTGACCACTGGTGCGGGGAAATCAGCAATAAATCAACAAAATCCCAAAAAACTAAAAAAGCAACCGAGAGAGAGGAGAATAGATGCCAGAACCTAAACTGTGGGGAACCAAAAACATAACCTGTCCTGGAGGTAACAGAGAACTACAAAACCTGAAGCACCAAGGGAAAAACAGATGGGGAAAGATAAAAGGAGCTAACCTGCTGAAAGGCGGGGTATACTGACTTGACAAACCAGCTTAGCGAAAACTTATCAGAGCCTTGCAACTAATGACCTAGCGAGGGAACTACATGACGAAGAGAACAGTTTACCCGAAAAACGTAGAAGGCATGAACACTGACCAACCATATTTAGAGGACCAACTGGGAAATTCATTATAGAGCTTTATGATGTGCTAACAGAACAAAGAAGTCATTTAGTCGAGTATGTGATACATAAAGGAACCAACGAAATGAGATGTAGAACCCAGAAATACCAACAAAAGAACTATATGGAACAGAAAACTGTTGAACCAAAAAATATACAAAACCAAGGACCCAACTAAGCACAAGCATGGGCTTATCAAAAACAGAAGACTCAGAGGAGAAACGAGAAGGAACATTAACCACACTGCTGCAAAGGCGTTCAGTTTCATATTGAAACGTAAACCAAGAGATGATCCGAAACATAAAATAGACCCAAAACGCGGTATACCGGTAATAACTGAAAAAAGCGTGGTGCACAGCTTAAAAATGAACCTGATCGCATATTGACATGTGCTGCTGACAACCACACGCATTAAGTGATCACACCAACGAAATCTACTTGGGGGCCGACAAAAACGAGAAAGCTCAAATGCGAATCTGGGGAATAAATCCTCCCAACCACACACAATACAGGCAGACATAACAAAATACGGAAGCATTATTACATACTGTAAAGCAGATTGTGTTGGTAAACCTGACAAGCACAGCAGCAGGTGAACTGACAAAAGAAAAAGTTGCCCCAAAAAATAAGGAAACGAATGACTCACTGTCCGGCTGGTCATAGATGCTTGAGCTCCTTGTGTGGATGGTTCAGATGACCGGGTGAGGTGAGGAGGTTCAACAGGTGAATCCCGGGGAGAGGACGCTGTTGGTGAATCAGCAGATTCCGCCGGTGACTGTGGTGAGCAGTGATGGACAGTAACGCATTTAAAGTAACGCGTTACTGTAATCCAATTACTTTTTCAAGTAACAAGTAAAGTAAGGGATTACAATTGCAAAAATAGTAATTAGACGGCTGTTACTTTCCCGCAAAAGACCGCGTTAGTGCGTTACTAAACTGTGATTTTGTTTTGCGAGGCTGTCTCCTGACAATGACGTAAGCGGTGCATCATCAATGGTACAAGACACAACGGAAGAGGAAGCCACAGCATGGAGTGTGGGGGAGAACTGGACCATGCAGCGTTTAATGCTTGGAAATACCGGCATTACTTTGACTTTGAGTCAGTCAAGGATGACAAAAACATTAGCGTCCGCTGTACACTCTGCGTTGGAAGAAAAGTTCTATCAACAGCGAAAAATTCCACCTCAAATCTTAGCAATCACTTAGCAAGCCGTCACGGTAATGTGAAGTTAACTGCTGCGGCTACCACCCACCGAGCGGACCTCCAAAGGCCCCTCTCCTGCTAAACAGGTGAAAGTAGACTTAAGACCGACAGGACTTAGTGCCGATGAACTGAATAAGCTCGTCGCTGGCTATATTGTCGAGGACATGCTGCCCATTTCCACTGTCGACTCTGAGTCATTCTGACGCATCGTAGAAAAAATACCAACCAAAAGTGGTGTCAAGTTGCTGCAGAGAAAATCAGGATTGCAGGATACCTCGAGAGAGAATATGACAAAATGGACGCTAATTTGAAGGCTGCACTTGGAGATGTGGACTTTGTTTCCACCACTGCTGACATGTGGACAGTGAATAACAAAAGTTTTATGGGAGTAACAGTTCACTGGATTGATTCCACTTTACAGCGCAACAAGGCCGCCCTGGCATGCAAGAGAATTAAAGGCAGGCACATTTATGATGTAATTGGAGCAGAGATTGAAGAAATCCATTCGTCATACGGACTGCATGGCAAAGTTGTTGCAACTGTAACAGATAATGCATCTAATTTTGCCAAAGCATTCCAAGTATGTCAGCACTGTGAGTTGGAGTCTGAATCTGAAAATGAAGAAGGTGATGATGAGGAACTGACTTTTACAGATGTTATAGAAGCTCTTTCAACCGCATCTGGTGATGGACAGTTTAGCTTTCCTCCACACCACAGATGTGCATCACACACAATTAATCTGATTTCAACAAGTGATGCTGACAAACATTTAAGTTCCTGTGCAGACACCAAGGCTGTATATAGGAGTAGTATTTCAAAATGCACTGCTCTTTGGACTAAAGCAAGTCAATCAACATTAGCCTCTGAACAGGTGGAGGAAGTCAGCCGCAGGAAGCTAATGGTTCCCACATCCACAAGGTGGAATTCCCTGTACCAGGCCATTTCCAGAATTCCCATGAATGAGCTGAATCCCCTGTGTGTAAAACTGGGAATCAAGTGCCTTTATGAAAGGGAGTACCTGTTTTTGCAAGAGTACTGCATGGTGATGAAGCCCCTGACTGTATCCCTGGATACTTTGCAAGGGGATGAGTGCACCTATGGGGCTTTACTACCGACACTCACAAGCCTGATGTCAAAGACACTTGACCTGAAAGATGACCTCTCCAGAATGACAGCCAGCCTCCCTGATGTCATTGTAAAGGTAAGATAATTATTTGGAAATTGATTGGGGAGGATTTGTGAAATTATTATGCTGTTCAAGGTGAGCAGATGTTACACTTAATTTTAAGCCGTGAGTACAGTTATCATAATGATAGTAGATAATCAATGATAAATTATTCATCCCCTGTTCAATATCTGGGAAAGTAGTCATCATTAAAAATGAATATTAATCATAATATTAACAGAAGATCAAAATAAAGAGGTCAAAAATCCTCCACCAAAATTAAATCTCACAGTATTGATACCGCATGAGATTGTTTAGGTCAGTAAAGCTCACAAACATTAATAAAATAGACAATTTTATAAGGTAAAATTAATATTTTTTAGTTTTTATCATATTGTGTTTTATTGGCCATCAAGATTCATTTTGATGCTGTACTGGATAGCGAAGAAGGTCTTCTTGCAGCGGCCACTTGTCCCAAGTTCAAACTTCGATGGCTGAGGGATGAACATAGGAGAGAAGATGTGAAGGAGCTTCTCACAACAGAGTGTCATAAAACGGTTCCTGCTGTGCCCCAACTGCCAGCCAACCCAGCTGAAATGGATTTTTGGGATTTTGAGAACCACAGAAAGCTTCTCTGCAGAAAAAGAAGTAACTGACTATTTAAGGTCAGGGTATGAACTTGAGATTCTAAATCAGTTCCCAAACCTCAAAAAGATATTCATGAAATACAACTCTCCTACTCCATCCACTGCACTAGTGGAACGACTGTTCAGTTTAGGTGGACTGGTGCTTTCCCCGAAAAGGAACAGACTGTCTGATAGGAGGTTTGAGAAGCTTCTGCTAATGCGATATAATGACTGTTTCATTCCAAAAGAAAACAAACAAAAATAGGGCCTCATCAGAGTCGCCATGAAACTAGAGCGTAAAACCTCCACCAACACTAGTTTCCAATTCCACCAATTTTTACATTGGGAAAAAAACTTTCAAGGTCAAAGTCCAGTTAAAAGTGACTTTTCATAAGCTAACACATATGTATTTAGTTCATGCACTTTAATCAAAGTTTTTTTGTGGTGTTGTCAGTATTTTTTGGTTTCTGAATTCTTGTTCAGATAATTTCAACAGAATATTGCTTATCTCTGCTGCGCAAAACTTGTCGTTGCTTTTTGGCACTTGGTTTCAGACTGATAACTGGAAGCTAAACAGGCAGAAAATTGGAGCCTCCATCCAATTTTGGTGGTGCAGGTAAATTCATAACAGAAAAATGAGAGTGACTGAAGCACTTTGGATTGAGATATAATGCAAAATGTGCATTAAATGGGATTTTCAATATTTAATTCAAATGTCCACAAAATCCTCAATCCACATCCAATCGAGATCAAATTTAAGTGATAGTGTCAGCCTGCACCTCACTTTCGAATACAAGAGTGATTGGAGCACATTTGAGTAAGATATAATTTAAAATACACATTAAATGGGGTTTTCAAAGTTAAATTTCCACGGCCACAAAATCTGTAATCTGGATCAGATCCAGATCAAACTTTCAGTCAATAAAGGATACCATCCTACATAACACTCAAGTATGAAATAATTAGATCTTTTGTGACAGAGTTAGGAATTTTTGAATATTCGTTCAGTGTTACAAACAGGGATTTTTTCCTGACTTTGGTGTTTGTCCTATGATCTTGAGAGATGAATCAGTTCTTGCCTGTCAGGATATGAATCTTTGTTTAAAAAAATTTAAAAATGAAATATCCTTCTGACTACTAGGACACACACACACACACACACACACACACACATATATATATATACAAGACCCAGTAAGTCTTTTTTCTTCAAATGGAGAAAAATGCAGTTGAAAATGGAGATTTAAAGGAAACCCTTTGTGGAAATGCACAGACTTTCATCAATAACATGAAAATAGTTTGTTCAAATTCTTTCATATTTTGCACACTGATGGTCCCCTTGACAGCCAAGTACATGTTGGCGTCAACTAAAAATATATATATGTGTGTCTGTGTTTCCTGGTAGTCAGAAGGATAAGAAAAAATTGTGGGCTCCAGGCTGTTAACAGACAAACTAACAGCCTCAGTGTAGCATGCAACAGCATCTTCTTTTTTGGTAAACTTATTATTACTCCTCTGTATTTTAACTGTTCTGTTAAAACCTGTCTTGACCTCTACTGGTGGTTGGCTCTCACTGCGGTATTGTATCACTTCCTGTTCCGGAGCGCAGCAGTGTTTTTCTGTATCTGTTAGCTGTTTAATCTGCGCAGTTAGATTGATCTAGTTAACTAGATAGATGATTTGTTTTACAGTGTAATCTTCACGTGCCTTAACTAAAGCACTCCTTCTGCTGAATCACCTCTAAATTATTTACACATTATTCACTTTGTGTGTTTTTAGGAATCCGCTACCTTAGCACAGCTACTAGCTCTTAGCCGGTTTAGCATGGCGGCTTCTCCTGTCTCTCCCGCACTTCTCTGCTCTGGGTGTGAAATGTTTAGTTATTCCTCGGCCTCCTTTAGCAGTAACGGTACTTGTAATAAGTGTAGCTTATTCGTAGCTTTGGAGGCCAGGCTGGGCGAAGTGGAGACTCGGCTCCGCACCGTGGAAAATTCTACAGCTAGCCAAGCCCCTGTAGTTGGTGCGGACCAAGGTAGCTTAGCGGCCGTTAGTTCCCTTCCAGCAGATCCTGAGCAGCCGGGAAAGCAGGCCGACTGGGTGACTGTGAGGAGGAAGCGTAGCCCTAAACAGAAGCCCCGTGTACACGACCAACCCGTTGATATTTCTAACCATTTTTCCCCACTTGGCGACACACCCGCCGAGGATCAAACTCTGGTTATTGGCGACTCTGTTTTGAGAAATGTGAAGTTAGCGACACCAGCAACCATAGTCAAATGTCTTCCGGGGGCCAGAGCAGGCGACATTGAAGGAAATTTGAAACTGCTGGCTAAGGCTAAGCGTAAATTTGGTAAGATTGTAATTCACGTCGGCAGTAATGACACCCGGTTACGCCAATCGGAGGTCACTAAAATTAACATTGAATCGGTGTGTAACTTTGCAAAAACAATGTCGGACTCTGTAGTTTTCTCTGGGCCCCTCCCCAATTGGACCGGGAGTGACATGTTTAGCCGCATGTTCTCCTTGAATTGCTGGCTGTCTGAGTGGTGTCCAAAAAATGAGGTGGGCTTCATAGATAATTGGCAAAGCTTCTGAGGACAACCTGGTCTTGTTAGGAGAGACGGCATCCATCCCACTTTGGATGGAGCAGCTCTCATTTCTAGAAATCTGGCCAAGTTTATTAAACCCTCCAAACCATGACTATCCAGGGATGGGACCAGGAAGCAGAGTTGTAGTCTTACACACCTCTCTGCAGCTTCTCTCCCCCTGCCATCCCCTCATTACCCCATCCCCGTAGAGACGGTGCCTGCTCCCAGACCACCAACAACCAGTAAAAATCTATTTAAGCACAAAAATTCAGAAAGAAAAAATAATATAGCACCTTCAACTGCACCACAGACTAAAACAGTTAAATGTGGTCTATTAAACATTAGGTCTCTCTCTTCTAAGTCCCTGTTAGTAAATGATATAATAATTGATCAACATATTGATTTATTCTGCCTTACAGAAACCTGGTTACAGCAGGATGAATATGTTAGTTTAAATGAGTCAACACCCCCGAGTCACACTAACTGCCAGAACGCTTGTAGCACGGGCCGAGGTGGAGGATTAGCAGCAATCTTCCACTCCAGCTTATTAATTAATCAAAAACCCAGACAGAGCTTTAATTCATTTGAAAGCTTGACTCTTAGTCTTGTCCATCCAAATTGGAAGTCCCAAAAAACAGTTTTATTTGTTGTTATATATCGTCCACCTGGTCGTTACTGTGAGTTTCTCTGTGAATTTTCGGACCTTTTGTCTGACGTAGTGCTTAGTAGTGGGCGATTTTAACATCCACACAGATGCTGAGAATGACAGCCTCAACACTGCATTTAATCTGTTGTTAGACTCGATTGGCTTTGCTCAAAATGTAAATGAGTCCACCCACCACTTTAATCATGCCTTAGATCTTGTTCTGACTTATGGTATGGAAATAGAAGACTTAACAGTATTCCCTGAAAACTCCCTTCTGTCTGATCATTTCTTAATAACATTTACATTTACTCTGATGGTCTACCCAGCAGTGGGGAATAAGTTTCATTACACTAGAAGTCTTTCAGAAAGTGCTGTAACTAGGTTTAAGGATATGATTCCTTCTTTATGTTCTCTAATGCCATATACCAACACAGGGCAGAGTAGCTACCTAAACTCTTTGAGTGAGATAGATTATCTCATCAATAGTTTTATATCCTCATTGAGGACAACTTTGGATGCTGTAGCTCCTCTGAAAAAGAGAGCCTTAAATCAGAAGTGCCTGACTCCGTGGTATAACTCACAAACTCGCAGCTTAAAGCAGATAACCCGTAAGTTGGAGAGGAAATGGCGTCTCACTAATTTAGAAGATCTTCTCTTAGCCTGGAAAAAGAGTCTGTTGCTCTATAAAAAGCCCTCCGTAAAGCTAGGACATCTTACTACTCATCACTAATTGAAGAAAATAAGAACAACCCCAGGTTTCTTTTCAGCACTGTAGCCAGGCTGACAAAGAGTCAGAGCTCTATTGAGCCGAGTATTCCTTTAACTTTAACTAGTAATGACTTCATGACTTTCTTTGCTAACAAAATTTTAACTATTAGAGAAAAAATTACTCATAACCATCCCAAAGACATATCGTTCTCTTTGGCTGCTTTCAGTGATGCCGGTATTTGGTTAGACTCTTTCTCTGTGATTGTTCTGTCTGAGTTATTTTCATTAGTTACTTCCTCCAAACCATCAACATGTCTATTAGACCCCATTCCTACCAGGCTGCTCAAGGAAGCCCTACCATTAATTAATGCTTTGATCTTAAATATGATCAATCTATCTTTGTTAGTTGGTTATGTACCACAGGCTTTTAAGGTGGCAGTAATTAAACCATTACTTAAAAAGCCATCACTTGACCCAGCTATCTTAGCTAATTATAGGCCAATCTCCAACCTTCCTTTTCTCTCAAAAATTCTTGAAAGGGTAGTTGTAAAACAGCTAACTGATCATCTGCAGAGGAATGGTCTATTTGAAGAGTTTCAGTCAGGTTTTAGAATTCATCATAGTACAGAAACAGCATTAGTGAAGGTTACAAATGATCTTCTTATGGCCTCAGACAGTGTACTCATCTCTGTGCTTGTTCTGTTAGACCTCAGTGCTGCTTTTGATACTGTTGACCATAAAATTTTATTACAGAGATTAGAGCATGCCATAGGTATTAAAGGCACTGCGCTGCGGTAGTTTGAATCATATTTATCTAATAGATTACAATTTGTTCATGTAAATGGGGAATCTTCTTCACAGACTAAGGTTAATTATGGAGTTCCACAAGGTTCTGTGCTAGGACCAATTTTATTCACTTTATACATGCTTCCCTTAGGCAGTATTATTAGACAGCATTGCTTAAATTGTCATTGTTATGCAGATGATACCAGCTTTATCTATCCATGAAGCCAGAGGACATACACCAATTAGCTAAACTGCAGGATTGTCTTACAGACATAAAGACATGGATGACCTCTAATTTCCTGCTTTTAAACTCAGATAAAACTGAAGTTATTGTACTTGGCCCCACAAATCTTAGAAACATGGTGTCTAACCAGATCCTTACTCTGGATGGCATTACCCTGACCTCTAGTAATACTGTGAGAAATCTTGGAGTCATTTTTGATCAGGATATGTCCTTCAATGCGCATATTAAACAAATATGTAGGAGCGCTTTTTTGCATTTGCGCAATATCTCTAAAATTAGAAAGGTCTTGTCTCAGAGTGATGCTGAAAAACTAATTCATGCATTTATTTTCTCTAGGCTGGACTATTGTAATTCATTATTATCAGGTTGTCCTAAATGTTCCCTGAAAAGCCTTCAGTTAATTCAAAATGCTGCAGCTAGAGTACTGATGGGGACTAGAAGGAGAGAGCATATCTCACCCATATTGGCCTCTCTTCATTGGCTTCCTGTTAATTCTAGAATAGAATTTAAAATTCTTCTTCTTACTTATAAGGTTTTGAATAATCAGGTCCCATCTTATCTTAGGGACCTCATAGTACCATATCACCCCAATAGAGCGCTTCGCTCTCAGACTGCAGGCTTACTTGTAGTTCCTAGGGTTTGTAAGAGTAGAATGTGAGGCAGAGCCTTCAGCTTTCAGGCTCCTCTCCTGTGGAACCAGCTCCCAATTCAGATCAGGGAGACAGACACCCTCTCTACTTTTAAGATTAGGCTTAAAACTTTCCTTTTTGCTAAAGCTTATAGTTATGGCTGGATCAGGTGACCCTGAACCATCCCTTAGTTATGCTGCTATAGACTTAGACTGCTAGAGGTTTCTTCCTGTTAAAAGGGAGTTTTTCCTTCCCACTGTCGCCAAGTGCTTGCTCACAGGGGGTCGTTTTGACCGTTGGGGTTTTTCTGTAATTATTGTATGGCTTTGCCTTACAATATAAAGCACCTTGGGGCAACTGTTTGTTGTGATTTTGCACTATATAAATAAAATTGATTTGATTTGATTTGAAAACATGTAAATGTTAGTAATTTGGAATACTTTCAGGAGAGATTTTATTGTTGTTATTATTTTATTACTGTATTTTATTTACAAATCTTTGAAGGAAAGAAAAAAGATTTTTATTTTATGTGCTGTAATATGCAGAAATATAAGCTAACAGAAGAAACACATTTTATTTTATTAAAACATGGTCAAAGGTGCACATTCAAAAAGACTGTTGCATTGAATTTAATTGTTTCTTGATGCAACGTTCATAAGGTTGAAAGTTTGAAACTAATAAAAAAAGTTTTTAAAGTCTTTCATTTGATTAAATTTTATATGATGAGTATGCAGAAAGAAGAGATTTAGGCTGATTCAGCAGGCTCCATCATTGACTGTGAGGAGGCGCACGTCATGGCTGAACGTCTGATCTTGCCTAAAAAAGTTTTTGATATTACCTAGATCAGGAAAAGTTGATACAACCTCAGGCTCAGTCTGCAAGATCTGGTCTAATGCTGCTAGGACTCGCTTTCTGTCCCGCCGATCAGTACTGTCCCAGTATTCATAAAATAAGTCTTGAATCTTGAACAGAAACATGGCTGTGTCCTGCAGTGTCTGCCCTTCCATCTCAGATGATGTGTCGTCCTCGATGTCTTCCCAATCTGATTCACAATCTGAGAGTGGGAGGCTGGATGACAGGTTTAATTCAGGCTGACTCACCCAGGCTGGGAGACACACTGCAGCAAACAAACTGTCCAGGTCTTCTACTTCAGGAAAAATTCTTAAATCCAGCAATTGGCTTCCACCAGATTCCAAGCCTTGTCCAAAAAAATCAAACAACTTCTTAAGGGATGTAGCATGAAGGAAAACAGTTGAAGAAAAAAAATGTCCTTTATGGTGGCCATGTCTGGGATCATGGGGGTTGGTTATGAGCTTGATGTGTCCATTTCTGGCCAGTATGTTCTGTCATGCAAGAGCCGAGGCAGGGCACAAACAGAGTTGGACACAAATGCAAGACTCATAGTGCAGGCTTAAGAGTTAAAAGGCTTTATCTAAGAAAACAAGCAAAGGTTCAGTACACTGGTGGTCAATCAACCAAGCAAACAAAACTGGAAGGAGTAGGCAAGGACGTCATCCAAAAACGAGCAGGTTTCTCTAACACAGCAAGGCAGGATACAGAGGCTGAGACTAGTGCAAGGTCAAAAACAAGGTGAGGTCGATACACAGGTAGGCAAAAGAACAAGACGGGTAAGTGAATGTGGAAATTCAACAAACTGGCAGGTGACACAGGTGCTGGAGAACAACCTGGCTGGGGGGCGTGGCAAACATAAGTGACAGGACACACCCACACCAAAGCCTGAACACCAGATAAGAGAGTGCAGTAAGACAAAAGCAAAGTGAATTTAGCCCAACTCAAAAGTGAACCTAAAACCACCGTGATCTAAACAAAATGTCAAAACCACTAATGAACAAAACCCCAGTACAAATAAAATAAAGACCTAACATGAAAAAATAAAGAATGAACCAGAGAACAAATGTAAGTACTGAAAAGAAATCAACAACAAATAAAGGCGTAGGTAAACTAGACTGGTGATACAACTAATGATTACACAAAGGGAAAAAGCTAAGGCTGGACGCAAACTAGAACGGAACTTGACTCATGACTAAAGCATGATGAACAGAAAATACATGATAACCAAAAAAACAAAACCACTGACCTCAATTAGGAGAGACGGCATCCATCCCACTTTAGATGGAGCAGCTCTCATTTCTAGAAATCTGGCCAATTTTCTTGGATCCTCCAAACTGTGACTGTGGTGTAGTATTCCAGATTTTCCACTCTTATTATTGCCCCCTTCCTGAATTGCCACCTTATTGTGGTGGAGGGTGGACTTTTTTCTGGTTCCGGAGCACAGCGGTGTTCTGCTGTATCTGTTAGCTGTTTGAACTGAGCTGTTTGAGTTCTTTGAATTAACAGTCTTTTTCAAGACTTTTTTACTTTTTTTTACTTTTTCACCGTGCTCCAACGCCTAAAGAAGACCTCTAACGGTCGAAGCATCGCGACGGAGCACTTTTATCAGCTAACCTTCATCAGCGTTGGCAAGCTAACTAGCTTGCTAACGCTTTCGTTTTTGTTTTTATTTTATTTTTTAGCGCTGTTGTCGTGCGTTACCTGTGCTGCTCCACAGCCTGTCCAGTGGATTTTGATTTTGATTTTATTTTTTTGGGCGCTGTTGTCGTGCGTTACCTGTGCTGCTCCACAGCCTGTCCAGTGGATTTTTATTTAGCGCGTTGTCGTGCGTTGCCTGTGCTGCTCCACAGCCTGTCCAGTGGATTTTTATTTTTATTTTATTTTATTTTTTAGCACTGTTGTTGTGCGTTACCTGTGCTGCTCCACAGCCTGTCTAGTGGATTTTTATTTTATTTTAGCACTGTTGTCGTGCGTTACCTGTGCTGCTCCACAGCCTGTCTAGTGGATTTTTATTTTATTTTAGCACTGTTGTCGTGCGTTACCTGTGCTGCTCCACAGCCTGTCTAGTGGATTTTTATTTTATTTTAGCACTGTTGTCGTGCGTTACCTGTGCTGCTCCACAGCCTGTCTAGTGGATTTTTATTTTATTTTAGCACTGTTGTCGTGTGTTACCTGTGCTGCTCCACAGCCTGTCTAGTGGATTTTTATTTTATTTTAGCACTGTTGTCGTGTGTTACCTGTGCTGCTCCGCAGCCTGTCCAGTGGATTTTTATTTTATTATTTTATTTTATTTATTTATTTATTTATTTTTTTTTAGCACTGTTGTCGTGCGTTACCTGTGCTGCTCCACAGCCTGTCCAGTGGATTTTTATTTTATTTTTTAGCACTGTTGTCGTGCGTTACCTGTGCTGCTCCACAGCCTGTCCAGTGGATTTTTATTTAGCGCTGTTGTCGTGCGTTACCTGTGCTGCTCCACAGCCTGTCCAGTGGATTTTTATTTTTATTTTATTTTATTTTTTAGCACTGTTGTTGTGCGTTACCTGTGCTGCTCCACAGCCTGTCCAGTGGATTTTTATTTTTATTTTATTTTATTTTTTAGCACTGTTGTCGTGCGTTACCTGTGCTGCTCCACAGCCTGTCCAGTGGATTTTTATTTTGTTTTAGCACTGTTGTTGTGCGTTACCTGTGCTGCTCCACAGCCTGTCTAGTGGATTTTTATTTTGTTTTAGCACTGTTGTCGTGCGTTACCTGTGCTGCTCCACAGCCTGTCTAGTGGATTTCTATTTTGTTTTAGCACTGTTGTCGTGCGTTACCTGTGCTGCTCCACAGCCTGTCCAGTGGATTTTTATTTTTATTTTATTTTATTTTTTAGCACTGTTGTTGTGCGTTACCTGTGCTGCTCCACAGCCTGTCCAGTGGATTTTTATTTTTATTTTATTTTATTTTTTAGCACTGTTGTTGTGCGTTGCCTGTGCTGCTCCACAGCCTGTCCAGTGGATTTTTATTTTTATTTTATTTTATTTTTTAGCACTGTTGTTGTGCGTTACCTGTGCTGCTCCACAGCCTGTCTAGTGTCGGATTCCCTGTTTGGGAATCCGCTAGCTTAGCGCAGCTACTAGCTCTTAGCCGTTTTAGCATGGCGGCTTCTCCTGTCTCTCCCGTACTTTTCTGCTCTGGGTGTGAAATGTTTAGTTATTCCTCGGCCTCTTTTAGCAGTAACGGTACATATAATAAGTGCAGCTTATTCGTAGCTTTGGAGGCCAGGCTGGGCGAATTGGAGGCTCGGCTCCGCACCGTGGAAAATTCTACAGCTAGCCAGGCCCCTGTAGTCGGTGCGGACCAAGGTAGCTTAGCCGCCGTTAGTTCCCCCCTGGCAGACCCCGTGCAGTCGGGAAGGCAGGCTGACTGGGTGACTGTGAGGAGGAAGCGTAGCCCTAAACAGAAGCCCCGTGTACACCGTCAACCCGTTCACATCTCTAACCGTTTTTCCCCACTCGACGATACACTCGCCGAGGATCAAACTCTGGTTATTGGCGACTCTGTTTTGAGAAATGTGAAGTTAGCGACACCAGCAACCATTGTCAATTGTCTTCCGGGGGCCAGAGCAGGCGACATCGAAGGACATTTGAAATTGCTGGCTAAGGCTAAGCGTAAATTTGGTAAGATTGTAATTCACGTCAGCAGTAATGACACTCGGTTGCGCCAATCGGAGGTCACTAAAATTAACATTGAATCGGTGTGTAACTTTGCAAAAACAATGTCGGACTCTGTAGTTTTCTCTGGGCCCCTCCCCAATCAGACCGGGAGTGACATGTTTAGCCGCATGTTCTCCTTGAATTGCTGTCTGTCTGAGTGGTGTCCAAAAAATGAGGTGGGCTTCATTGATAATTGGCAAAGCTTCTGGGGAAAACCTGGTCTTGTTAGGAGAGACGGCATCCATCCCACTTTAGAGGGAGCAGCTCTCATTTCTAGAAATCTGGCCAATTTTTTGGGATCCTCCAAACTGTGACTGTCTAGCGTTGGGACCAGGAGGCAGAGCTGTGGTCTTATACACCTCTCTGCAGCTTCTCTCCCCCTGCCATCCCCCTATTACCCCATCCCCGTAGAGACGGTGCCTGCTCCCAGACCACCAATAACTAGCAAAAATCTATTTAAGCATAAAAATTCAAAAAGAAAAAATAATATAGCACCTTCAATTGCACCACAGACTAAAACAGTTAAATGTGGTCTATTAAACATTAGGTCTCTTTCTTCTAAGTCCCTGTTGGTAAATGATATAATAATTGATCAACGTATTGATTTATTCTGCCTAACAGAAACTTGGTTACAGCAGGATGAATATGTTAGTTTAAATGAGTCAACACCCCCGAGTCACACTAACTGTCAGAATGCTCGTAGCACAGGCCGGGGCGGAGGATTAGCAGCAATCTTCCATTCCAGCTTATTAATTAATCAAAAACCTAGACAGAGCTTTAATTCATTTGAAAGCTTGTCTCTTAGTCTTGTCCATCCAAATTGGAAGTCCCAAAAACCAGTTTTATTTGTTATTATCTATCGTCCACCTGGTCGTTACTGTGAGTTTCTCTGTGAATTTTCAGACCTTTTGTCTGACTTAGTGCTTAGCTCAGATAAGATAATTATAGTGGGCGATTTTAACATCCACACAGATGCTGAGAATGACAGCCTCAACACTGCATTTAATCTATTATTAGACTCTATCGGCTTTGCTCAAAAAGTAAATGAGTCCACCCACCACTTTAATCATATTTTAGATCTTGTTCTGACTTATGGTATGGAAATAGAAGACTTAACAGTATTCCCTGAAAACTCCCTTTTGTCTGATCATTTTTTAATAACATTTACATTTACCCTGATGGACTACCCTGCAGTGGGGAATAAGTTTCATTACACTAGAAGTCTTTCAGAAAGCGCTGTAACTAGGTTTAAGGATATGATTCCTTCTTTATGTTCTCTAATGTCATATACCAACACAGAGCAGAGTAGCTACCTAAACTCTGTAAGGGAGTTAGAGTATCTTGTCAATAGTTTTACATCCTCATTGAAGACAACTTTGGATGCTGTAGCTCCTCTGAAAAAGAGAGCTTTAAATCAGAAGTGTCTGACTCCGTGGTATAACTCACAAACTCGTAGCTTAAAGCAGATAACCCGTAAGTTGGAGAGGAAATGGCGTCTCACTAATTTAGAAGATCTTCACTTAGCCTGGAAAAAGAGTTTGTTGCTCTATAAGAAAGCCCTTCGTGAAGCTAGGACATCTTTCTACTCATCACTAATTGAAGAAAATAAGAACAACCCCAGGTTTCTTTTCAGCACTGTAGCCAGGCTGACAAAGAGTCAGAGCTCTATTGAGCTGAGTATTCCATTAACTTTAACTAGTAATGACTTCATGACTTTCTTTGCTAACAAAATTTTGACTATTAGAGAAAAAATTACTCATAACCATCCCAAAGATGTATCGTTATCTTTGGCTGCTTTCAGTGATGCCGGTATTTGGTTAGACTCTTTCTCTCCGATTGTTCTATCTGAGTTATTTTCATTAGTTACTTCATCCAAACCATCAACATGCTTATTAGACCCCATTCCTGCCAGGCTGCTCAAGGAAGTCCTACCATTATTTAATGCTTCAATCTTAAATATGATCAATCTATCTTTGTTAGTTGGTTATGTACCACAGGCCTTTAAGGTGGCAGTAATTAAACCATTACTTAAAAAGCCATCACTTGACCCAGCTATCTTAGCTAATTATAGGCCAATCTCCAACCTTCCTTTTCTCTCAAAGATTCTTGAGAGGGTAGTTGTAAAACAGCTAACTGATCACCTGCAGAGGAATGGTCTATTTGAAGAGTTTCAGTCAGGTTTTAGAATTCATCATAGTACAGAAACAGCATTAGTGAAGGTTACAAATGATCTTCTTATGGCTTCGGACAGTGGACTTATCTCTGTGCTTGTTCTGTTGGACCTCAGTGCTGCTTTTGATACTGTTGACCATAAAATTTTATTACAGAGATTAGAGCATGTCATAGGTATTAAAGGCATTGCGCTGCGGTGGTTTGAATCATATTTGTCTAATAGATTACAGTTTGTTCATGTAAATGGGGAATCTTCTTCACAGACTAAAGTTAATTATGGAGTTCCACAAGGTTCTGTGCTAGGACCAATTTTATTCACTTTATACATGCTTCCCTTGGGCAGTATTATTAGACGGTATTGCTTAAATTTTCATTGTTACGCAGATGATACCCAGCTTTATCTATCCATGAAGCCAGAGGATACGCACCAATTAGCTAAACTGCAGGATTGTCTTACAGACATAAAGACATGGATGACCTCTAATTTCCTGCTTTTAAACTCAGATAAAACTGAAGTTATTGTACTTGGCCCCACAAATCTTAGAAGCATGGTGTCTAACCAGATCGTTACTCTGGATGGCATTTCCCTGATCTCTAGTAATACTGTGAGAAATCTTGGAGTTATTTTTGATCAGGATATGTCATTCAAAGCGCATATTAAACAAATATGTAGGACTGCCTTTTTGCATTTACGCAATATCTCTAAAATCAGAAAGGTCTTGTCTCAGAGTGATGCTGAAAAACTAATTCATGCATTTGTTTCCTCTAGGCTGCACTATTGTAATTCATTATTATCAGGTTGTCCTAAAAGTTCCCTAAAAAGCCTTCAGTTGGTTCAGAATGCTGCAGCTAGAGTACTGACGGGGACTAGCAGGAGAGAGCATATCTCACCCGTGTTGGCCTCCCTTCATTGGCTTCCTGTTAATGCTAGAATAGAATTTAAAATTCTTCTTCTTACTTATAAGGTTTTGAATAATCAGGTCCCATCTTATCTTAGGGACC